>NW_023270464.1:25235319-25236068 GCF_011800145.1 Mirounga leonina
GGCGGCCGGCGGGGCCGGGGTTTGGCGGGGGGCGCGCGAGGGCGCAGGGGGCAGGAGGCGCCCCCATCCCACCCCCCTGGCCCCCAAGCCCCGGCCCTCGGGGCCGAGCCGACGCGGCCGCCTCCCCGGCCCGAGTTCCAGCCCCGGGCGCGCGGCCCCGGGGGACCCCGCGCCCCGGGCGGCGCCGGGCACTCGCAGGCAAATGAGCACCGCGGAGGGGCCGGCCGCGGGCGGGTCCGGCTTCCACCCGCGCGCTCGGCGGCTGCAGCGCGGGCACCCGTGGGGCCGCGCCCCCTCCGCGCCCTCGCGTCCCGGGGGGCTCGCGGGGCGACCCGTCCGCGCCGCGCGCCGCAGCGCTTCACAAAAGATCCGGCGCGCCGGGCCCCGCATCTCTCAGACCGGGGGTTACCGCGCGCTTAGTTCCCCAGAAACAAAATCCGGGGAGGAAGACGGCCCGTTGTGAACGGCAGCCGTTCAAGCCGTGCGAACGACCTCGGACTTTCACCGGAGGCGCCGGGGCGCCGGCAGGGGTGCGGGGGAGGCGCGCTCGCCGTGGCCGCCCGAGCCCGCAGCCCCGGCGGGAGGGCGCCCCGACGCTCCCCGGGCCCCGCGCCTCGGACGCGCCCAGGCCGTACCGGGGGCGCCGGGGCCCGCCTGGCCCGCGCGCGCGCCTGCGGCTCAGGGACGTCGGGCGGCGACGGGTCCCAGCGCCCCAGGCCGCCCCGCCGCGCAGGTGGCCTCGGAGGTGG
>NW_023270464.1:25236468-25270199 GCF_011800145.1 Mirounga leonina
GGCCGCCGCGCCGCCCGGGAAGTGCCTCCGCTCGGGCGGCCGGCGAACGCGCTAACTCGGCGCAGCTGGCGCGAGGCCGTGCCCCCGCCGGCAGCGGAGACCTCGCCGGCGGCCGGCGCGGAGGTGTCTGCGCCCGCCGGGCTTGAAGGCACTTGTCGGCGAAGACACGGACGTGTCCGCGTTTGCCTCTGCGGGGAAGGGCGAAGCGCTCTGAAGTTCCCTGGCTCGGGTCTCGGGGGATGATTCCGCCGCCCTCCCGACCCCGGGGGCGCCGCGGGGTCCCACCGCGGCCAAGGAGCCGGCGGCGCCCCCCTCGCCCCCGGGAAGTTTATTTCCAGAGGAGGTGTGGGCACGTGTCCCAGCAGGTGGAGAGAGGGGGTCCCAGGAGGCTCCAAGAACTCGGAAAGCACCCCCTTCCCTGTGTGCTGGGAGTTCCAGGCCCAGGCGAACCGCTGTCCCAGGACAAGTGACTTCGCAGAGCCTCAGTTGCTTCCGCTGTAAAATGGGATCCTATTTTTACCCCTCCTATAGGGCGCTAAGGAGAAAGGGAAGTTAAATGTCCTGGGAAAACCGAACAGGAGCTTGGCCCCCAGGAGCAGATGGGGCGGAGCCTTTGGGAGAACCGGCTTCCTGGGCCTGAGAACCCACGAGGCTTCACCCCGCCGAGGAGCTGGCAGAGATGGCCCACAGCTGCTGAGGCAGGACGCAGCTCTTCTAACGCCCCTGGGCGGGCAGACACGGAACCTGAGCAGACTCAGGCCTTCTCTCCCCTCCCTTTTCAGTTCCCTAAAAAGACTGTCTGAAGGCCGGACTGGGTGGGGGAGATGGGGCCCTATTTCCTCGTGTTGCAGTTTATTCTACCTACCTTGCTGCGGGTGTCGATCCTGGGGCAGGAGACAAAACCCGTCCTTAATCTCAGGCTCGGGGAGAAGATGTGAGTGGGAAGGAAGAAACGCATTGCAGTCAGGCAGACAGCGGCGCCTGGTTCTGGCTCTGAAAGGCGCAGAGCTCTGAGGGGAAGGGGAGGGAAAGGGGCCAACAGGGTGTACGTGCAAGAAAGTGTGGTCCGCCGGCTCCTTGGGGTCCAGAGGGCCCTGCTGCCTCTCCCAAGGCTGGACACACATTCCTAGCCTTCTGGCCACCTAAGTGTCCTGGTCTGCAGTGTGGGGCCCTTCGTTGTAGGTGTGAGGCTGCCTGTCTTACAGGTGTTGGGAGGATTCATGTTTTTGCACATGGAAACTTTATGATGAAGCTTTGCTTTGTGAATTCCAAACCTAAACTCCTCACCTTCCGTTTTTCTGTGCACTTCCCCCTCCCTTCCGGGGTTCAGCCTTGAGGCCTTTGTGCTCCTCTCTTCTCTGCCCGTTGTGACCCAAAGTATCCTTCAAGGTCTTTCTCAAATGTCACCGCCTCTCAGAAGTCTCCCCGGCCCCACCAACCCCTTGCTCCTCTCAGTGGCTTCCGTGCTCTGAGCCACTGTAGTAGACAAAGCTCAGGGTTTGGAGTTAGAATGACCCAGGTGTAGCCAGTTCCCAGCAATTGGAAACTGGCCGAGGACGTCGGCTGTCTTGGCTCACTGTCCTCGTCTACAAAAGTAGGCATGAAACTGTGTCCCTGGCCAGACTGGTGGGGCTAAGTAGGATCGTCTCTGTTCTACAAAGGCTGCTCTCTTCCCCTCCTTTCTGCTGGACATAAAGCTGGCTTTTGAATTAATTTCAGTTTGTTACAGAGGAGTTCTTGGCTGCAGTATTATTGAATGGCCATATATGCTTATTAGAAATATACCAAAATGTTTTAAGTCCCAGGCAGTGGTCCACTTTTAGTACCTTGAGTATGTCCAATAGAAGAGTGTTGGTCAGCATCTTCGTGTCGGTTGCAACTGCATAATTATATTTGCTTTAGCAAAATTTTCCACTAGCAACAAATATTAAGATGAACCTGTTTACCTCTATTCCTGGTTAAAAACACAAGGAAGATTTGGCAATATATAATTTGAAAAACATCCAAACAGGCCGCCTCTCCCAACACACACCATCAGGATCAACAGACACATTTCTTCAAATACGACAATTTTGACCCACATCTAGGGAATCAGTAGGTCTAGATGAAAATTGCTAATTAATTTTCTGCAGGTTCATTTAGAATCCTGTATCTGATGTTACCGTGCGACTTGTGAAATCAATCCTCACATTTATTTCCAGATCTGGTGGGCTTCTCTGCCATTCCTTGGAAACACAGAAGCAGAAGCTGGGACAGAGAAACCACCCCTCCGTGTAAAAAGAATATGTCACCGGCTGGGTAAAGACTGTTCAGATCAAGCTTCTGTTCTCCTGCCGCTCAGTAGTGGGACCTGGGCATGGCTTTCACCTTCTCAAGGCCTCAGCCTCTTCATCTGGCCAACGGGGGCCTCCCCGAGTGCCCATCCTGTTCTCAAAGTCCTCGCTTGTTGCTTTCTGTGCTCCAGCTTGTCATTTTCCTTTTGTGTTCAATTCCTTGTTGTAGCCCTAAAAACAGAATGTTTCCCCGAACTTTACATTACCAGGGATTTAAAAAAAAAATCTTTATTGAAAAGAGGAAAAGCTGAGAAGACACAAAATCAGAAAAACTGTGGGAGCTGTTCTTTGGAGGCGTGAAGCAGCTCTTCTTAACTGAGAGACCAGGTTGGGTTGCTCTGTGTCTGAGTGAGGCCTTTCACGGGGTGGGTGGATGGGTGTGCCTTGACTGCCCACCCTGACATACGCTGCAAGATGCTGAGGGTCTGGGCAGGTTAAGTCGGAGGGACGCAGGGCAGATGGGGGCTGTGTGAACCGAGCGCTTGCACCTGTCTGAAGTGGGCAGTTGTTAGCCAGGAATGTGAGCTCGGTTTTGCCAGATTTCCTGAGTTTTCAAGAGAAGCTGGAAATATTCTGATATTTAGAAGTTGGCAACTAATTCAAATTTTTGATAGATATGGTGCGAGACAAACAAAATATGGTTGCAGGCTGAATCTGGCCAATGCGCTGTTCATTTGCACCTTCTGCTACGTACAGGGTCGTCTTCTTGAGGCCTGGGCTTAGTACATAGTAGGTGTGCAGTGAACTTTTGTAGAGTGTCTATTAAGTCTTGATGGCAAACGGCTCACAGCCTGCCTGAGCTTAAAACGGAATTCTCAGAAGCCACACAGAGATGAGTAACGACCTTTTTGTGTTGCATCGGAAGTCCACTAATGGGCTGGTAAGCTTTTCCAATATTTACACTTGGGGAAGACTTGTGCTAGTCATTAATAATTCTGTTAAATACAGAATAGCTTCTCCTTGGGAAGTGTGAAATTTTTCCCCAGTGGGGACAAATGAATTTCAAAAACGATTTTTTTAACAACAACAACAACAAAGGCATTTTAAATCATGGGAGCATTGTATTAAAAAGAAAAGAAACACCTTTAGCTTGGGAGGTTTGGGCAGTAGTGATGAAAGCCGTGTATTGGAGCAGAGCAGGTGGGCAGCTGCCTCCCACCTGAGCCTCCCATGGCTCGGGGAGGAGCCGGCCCTGGGGCTGTGGGCAGCACTGTGTGAGGGTCAAAGGGACAGGATGGGCCGAGGCTTTGGACGTGGCAGGGTGGCCAGAGAGCTATGGCTGTGTCAGAGGCCGTCAAAGATGGCCTTGCCTGAGTCTTCCACATTCCTCCGGGGACAGTGTTGGGAAACAGCAGGAGGCAAGAGTCTCATTTGTGCCGTCACCTCCCGGCCCAGACGCCGACACCTGGTGGTGGCAGGTCTGGGCACATCTGCAGCTCAGCTCAGCATGGGAGCCTGACTAAGCAGCGTTCGGGCCAAGCTACCCTCCCCCCGCCCCCAGCCCCAGCTGCCTGCTGGGGGGCAGGCCGGCCTGCCTCAGGTCTGCTCAGGTGTGCAAGTTCTTCCCTCTGGCCCCAGGGCTGCTCCCTATTGAGGGAGAGATGAAGCCATTCCAGAGGTGGTGCAGGACTTTGGCGGCCGAGGACTGTTCCTGCTCCTTCATCTTCCACACAGCGGAAGGGGTCGAAGGGACCAAAGTGGCCTGCGCGTCCTGCTGCAATACAGAGAGGAATGCACCGTGCCTTGCACTGTGGCTTATGGTAGCCCAGCCGGCCAGATCTCCAGTGAGGAAGTGATACCTACAATCGTCAATTCCAAGCTAAAAACAAACCCAAGCCTGATTCTACCAAGGGGCTTCCCTGAATGCCAGTGCCCGGGATGCAGTTGGGGCGCCCTCTGTAACCAGGAAAGAATACTCATTTCCCGCCTGGACAAGGTGAAAGCTCATGATGCTTCTTCCAAGTGGAAGGCTTGGGGGAAAGCATTGCAAGTTTGGCTACCGTTGTTTTGGTATGTCTGGGGTGTAGGGAGTCTGTCTTCCGTGGCCTTTCCACACTCAAGGCTGTGATCTTCCCTCTAAATAGCTCATTCTCTCCTCACCAAGGTGGTGGGAGGAAACGGTCACAGGCGGACTCCTCCCTGGACACTCTATTGACTACTCCAATTACATCTCTGAACTTAAGGGGCTCTATTTCCAATTGACTACTCCAATTACATCTCTGAACTGAAGGGGCTCTATTTCCAACTGAAGCGTAGAACAAATATTGTGGAACATCCCTGCAACTGGCACTTGGCATGTGGAGCTGATGAATTTGGGGGGAGTTTTATGAGGACAGGACAGGCGCTGCTTTGATAAGTTTTGGGAGGCTGGTGAACATGCATCAGAAGGAAAGTTTTCAGGTTCATCATACCTTGGAATGTGGCGCCTCCTGCACCTTTAATGACCCATTATCTAAACCTTTGGAGAAAATATTTGGGTTTCTGTAACAGAGAATTCCAACTTGGTTTCATGTTGCTTTTGGAAATTGGGAAGAAAGGGCTAGGGAAGATGGGCTATAGGACAGATTTTAAATCATCCTCAATTACTAACTTACATCAAACTTCAAAAACATTTCTTTGGGGTTTTCAATGTATTCTTCAGGGAAAGAGAGCTATGAAAAAACAAACAGAGTTAACCCATTTTGCTATGTTTTTGAAAAAGTAAAGCCATCTTTAAATATCTGACTTGGCAAGTTTATAGAGGAAATGGGTTTCTCTTTACAGAGCTTGTATCTGATAGTGAATAAAAATCAATTAGTGATCCAGACTCCGTATAAAAAAGGACTGTAGCAGACATTACCCTGGGATTGCCTCCTCAAACCTCTGTTCTATTCCTTCCCTAGCAGGTAGCAGCCACATCCTCTGGGGAGGTACCCAACCTCAATCCCACAGGTGATTGGTGTAGGTAACCCGTGCATAAACCAATCAGCACCCAGATATTTTTCTGGCCACAGAGATTGGCTCCAGAGTGGCCCAATCAGCTCAAAGCTCAGGACTTTTGTTTGGTGGTCATGAGAAGCCAAGTTGTTCTTTTCCTACAGTTGTGAAGAAAAAAGCCATGTGATCCCTATTGTTCCTGGCAGCATCCTGTGATAATAAAGGAAAATCAGAAAGGGAATGGAACTGACACATGGAGTTGAGTAGAGTTGAGAGAATTGCGGGTAAAGTCAGCTGAAGCCCTGATCAAACCATGCCTGAAGCCTTTGGCCTTTTAAATTTGTGAACAATTAAATCATTTTTATCATTTAAGCCAATGTGAGATTTTTTGTTGTTGTTGTTCATTTTGTGAGTAGAAAGGTCCTCAACTGATACAGAAACTTACATTCAGGTTTACTGGAAGATTATTTTGGGATGAAGGATAAATGAAATACTAAGTGTCCTCTGGTGTAACAGTCTTTGTTCTTTCACTTTTAGATGACACTGGTAATCAAGAGGGTCAGGAGACACTCTTCTGATACAGGCCCTCAATCCACAAACCCTGGGCCAAGTGAGGAGGTTCTTCCAATCAGAGCACGTTGATGCTGGAGTCATGATTTTCTCCTTGATCTTAAGTATTTTCCAGAAATGCACTGACTACATATTTTCATTTTTGAAGAGACTTTTCTTCCTTGGCTTTTGAGATTTTGGAGAGTAAGATCTGTTGCTTTTCACGGTAGCTAGCACAGGGTTCTTTACCAGTAGGTGCTTCATAAATATGGGCTTTCCCTATAAATGTGTAAATGAAGAGATTTAAAAACACATTCCTGACTTGTAGCTTCTTAAAAGTACTTTCTTGTAAATGGCATAATTGAGGACTTCTACAAATGTAATTGCTAACTGCACTTGGAAATCCACTTTGTCAAACTGTGGCTTCTAACACCTTGTCTTCCACACCGAATCAGCTTTGATACTGATGTTTCCCAGAGGTGTGGCTTTTAATCCTCAAATTACAACACAAGTTTCAACAGGCCGGGTTTTTTTTTTTCCCCCCCTGTCACCAGGAGTTTAGTCATTAACAAAAGGCCCCAGCACTAATAGTTTATCAAAAGGCCAGTAAGCACGGAAGAGCCGTTCCACAGGAAACAGACCTGGTCCGCTCAGTGAAGGAACGTATTTAAGGAGCCCCCTTGTTCCACGGGACGCTCCATTCGGGCCCAGTCACTGAAGTTCAACGGCAGGCCGCGAAAAGGAGGCCAAAAGCAAGCCCTGGGCAATGATCCTCGATTTGAACAAAATCCAGTGACTTTCTTCATGCCCATTCTGGAGTTACACACCTTCCCATCATGTTCACAGCCATGGGTATTTTGCAAGAGGCTTTGTTACACACGCTTTAATAAAAGCTAGTGGTTTCCTTGGGAGTCTGAAGCAAGGTGTGTAACAGCCAGTGAGTAACCCGCAAGTAATGCCCCTGGTGACAATTTTGCTTTGTTCTGCTGCAGTGCAAGAAGCCGAGTCAGGACACGGGTCGTTCTTCATGAGTGTTGGGAAAGGAAAGTCTGCGCGTTCCAAGGGGAATGTTCTCTTTATCTGAGGTGACTGCCAAGTCTTAAACACTAAAACATGTAGGTGTACTTGAGTAAAGAGAAGGCACTGACATTTCAAAGATAACTTGGGAGGAGGAGAGAAAAAAGAGGAACTGGGGTATTTGGCAGAGATGTGAGTTTACCCCTGGAAAGGTAACGTTTTGTAGAAGCCCGGGGTCTTCAGATCCTGACGGCCGGGTCCACACACATCTTCATGCTCGTGTTTCTACAGAGCAGGCTTTCTGCTTGAACCTCTCCTCTCACTTTCTCTCTTCGGGACACCCCTAATGGATTGCAGATGTCCCATTTGGCTAGAAGCACGTTCCAGATACATCTGCCCTTCTTGCTTTTATGCAAAAAAACACCTGCAAATCTTTATCTTTGGTTAGATTTACCACACATTTGAAGCTTTGAAATTTTGGTCCAGTGGGAAAGAGGAGCATGTCGCCACCCTCCTTCTTAAGTTGGATTCCATAACGGACAATAGCCTTTGGGGAGATGTTTTCATTTTTCTTTAAGGATGATAGGAAGGCTTGAACAGCCTCAGATCTGCTTGGCTGAAGGCTAATTAATTTCTTTAATCCTACAGAGTCTGTGGAAAAAGCTATGGTGACTAATGGGTGGACAGCTCTCATGTGTGTATGTATTTCTTCCTGATTTTCGGAGTCTTAACAAAGAAGATGAGACCATGACCGCAGAAGAAGAGAGAATAATGAAATGTTGGCCAACTGGCAAGGATATGGTTACAGGACCAGCTTCCTTGGATGTGCCTGGAAAAGACATGTGATGTATTTCCAATAAGTGAGTAAATCCCTCTAGGCCTCAAGGAAGATTTTTTTTTTTTTATAAAACCACTCCCTGTATTCATTCAACTTCGGGATAGTCCATCCCAGTGCCCAAGGAATGACAAATGCCATTTAAATAGTTTTGAGATAATAAAATCATGAGCTGCCTCTTGGAGGGTTGAGAAGGAAATCCACAGTGTGGTTTGGTAAGGAGGTAGGACGCGCTGGCTGGCTGAACCCTAGCGGTGTAACTTGGAGCAATACATTCAACCTTCGGGAGCCCCGGTTTTCTTACCCGTAAATTGAGGATAAGAGTCATTTGTTTATTCCACAAATAACTCTTAGTACTGAGTGCTTCTAGGTGCCAGGCACTGTTCCGGTGCCCGAGGATACAACAGACCCAGTCCCTGCCTTCACGAACAGCCCCTCAGCAGGACTGTCCCTTCCTGTCACCCCCTTCACTCATTGCTGACACTGGGGACTGGCTTACAGCTTGGCGCCCCACTGGGGCCTTCGTTAATTCCTGGATATCCATGTTCACGTGGTCTGCCCATCCCATAATCCAGCCCTACAATCCTTGGCCCTCCTTGGGCTTCACCTTCTCTTCTCTTTCTCCCATCTTCCCTCACACCTGAGTGTATTTTGAATCTAGAGAGACCTCCAGTTCCCTGGCTCTATCCTCTATCAGTTCTCTCCTGGCCTCTCTTTCTGACCAACGGACTCAGAACCCTGTTTCTATGATTCAGATAACTCTCTCCAGTAACCCACAATTCCCTGGCACCACTATCCTCCTGCAGCATCCAACAACCAAGTTCTATACCCAGATCAATACTATAATCGGCCTCCTTGGCTTCAACATGCAGACTGAGTGTTGATGGAGAAGCAAGATGGCGGTGGAGTTGGTGTTCCCACACGTCGAATCTCTACCCCAGTGCCGCATTTCCATGGACACCCCCCCCTTTTCCTCCCCTCAGCGATTTAACCAAAACACATCCCCAACCCCTTTTTAATCTCTCTTCTCCCAGCCTCAGAGGATGGTGTTCCTCTCTGTCCTCCCACCAAGCACATCCTCGGGGACCCTATTAGTAAGAATCTCTTTTGATTGTATCTTCGATGCCTCCCTTTCAATTAGCCTGGGTTCCACCTATAAACATTTTTAACTCTCTCCCATATTAAGGGGAAAAAACACCCTGATAATGGACTACTGTATCCATAGATCTCCCCTCCCCGTTCTCCCCGTGTGCACACCCTTGAGTAGTCCCCTTCCAGGTGGACTCTAGGCTTGATCATGTAATTCGTTTTGGGTAAAAGGTCATTTAGCAGGTGTGGTGCAAGCAGAACCTTGGCAAGTGTGTGCATGCTGAGCTTACCTCTCTTGGATTATTCCCTTTGGGAGCCCGGCCACCATATCTAAGAAAGTCTATAGACTGTCCTGCTAGAGAGAATGGCCATGTGGCAGAGACCCTGGAGCGTGAGTGACCACTCTGGGAGAGAGGATCTGAGACCACTCTCTGCAGACAGAGAAGCCTAGTGTCCCCACCTTCCCAAGCAGGTGACCCACCAGCTGTATACAGCCCCGAGAGTGACCACAGGGGAGACCAGTGGAAGAGCTGCCGTATTCATTCACAGAATCCTGAGAAATAAAAAATCCTTGATTTAAGTCCTAAGTTTTAGAGCGGTTTGGTATGTAGCAGCAAATATCTGAAACAACCTTGAAAGCCAAACCCAGAACATTCCCTTGATCTCACACCGCGTCCACTTTCTCTTGTTGCCCCAGCTTTTCAAACTCGTCTGCACTTCCCATCTCGATCCTTGATTTCTAATCTAGCAGGCCTTCCTCAGTTGCTCGCACTCTCCCCCGTACTGGTCTCTGTGGACCACCGTCTCCCTGCTTGCCATGGCCTCCTGTACTCCTGGTTTTGTTTGTTCCTCTCACTATTATTCCATGTCCTTCATGGGCTCCTCTTCCTCCACCTGCCCTTTTCATGTTTCTCAAGTTCTGTCCACAGCCACCTGCTTTGCTTATGCTTCATGCTCTGCCACTTTTGGTTTAGACCCGATGAAATCAACGTGAGAAACGGGAGGCAAAGACCATCGAGGTGCATAGATTGTTCTAAGAATGCCTGTCCCCCATGCCTGGGATAGCCTCACGCACTGAGGTAGAGCATCACTCCCCGCACCTCCCTTTTGGCTAATTTCTACTCTTCCTTGAGACTTAGCTCAAGCACACTGTCCTCTGGGGAAATCTTTACCGGGAGCCCCCTGTTTAACCTTTCCTTGCTGGGCTAGATGTCCCCACTCCACGCTACACTCTGAGAATGATTTCATTTGCATGTAACACATTTTAATTATTGTTGTTGTTTTTAATGTGTCTCCTCTCCATGAGACCATGAGCTCCTGGATGGCAAGGACCATATCTTACTGACATAGGATTTCCCAGCGTTTAGCATGGTGTTGGAGTACCCCCGTGCCCAGCAATAGGTACCCAATAAATGATGTAGGACTGTATAGTCCACGTCCCATGGCATTCCATCCATTTTAGGTTTTTGTATTTATATAAAGGAAATTGGCTTGTAGTAGGTGTATGTGAAGTCAGGGAAGTCTGGACTCCTTAGACATGTTTATTTTGTACAATCAGCTGGTAGCTGCCCATTTTCCCCAGTGCCATGGAAGAGTTTTTCTAACATGGAAATGATCTGCTTCTGTAAGATTTGACAGCATCTACCTTTCTACTCACTTCTTCCTGATACCTGGCGACAGGGGTAGAAGTTTTGTTTTTACAACTGTTTTTTCTTTTATTTAAAAAAGATTTCATTTAATTATTTGACACAGAGAGAGTGAGAGAGAGAGAGAGCATAAGCAGGGGGAGTGGCAGGCAGGCAGAGGGAGAGGCAGGCTCTGTGCTGAGCAAGGAGCCCGATGCGGGACTCGATCCCAGGACCCCGGGATCATGACCTGAGCCGAAGGCAGACGCTTAACGACTGAGCCACCCATGCGCCCACAACTGTTTTTTCAACTCGTTTTCTTCTTTCTGAGTTTCCTGCTTCTTCTACTTCAATTATTTATTTACTTCTAGGGAGCAATGTCCACCTAATTGCTATTTTAAAATCCCATACATAGTTTGTACATAGTTATGTACAATCACATAATAACTTTAAAATCCATCGTCGCTCTCCTTATGTCAATTGTCTCAATTCTGGTTGTGTTTCCTTTTTGTCCTCTTAAGGGATTGGCCACTATCTTGTCCATGTTAGTTGTTTCTTCAGAGTCAGCTTCTTTCATCTTTATTATTTCCTTCCTCTTATTTTCCTTAGGAGTTCTTTTTCATTCTATTTCTAGCAGCTTACATTGAATGCTAAATTCTTTCAAAAAATAATTTCATTCTGTTAGTTCAACGCTGGTATATCATTAGTCACATTTCCTGTGTCTTCTTGTGTAATATTTCCATAACCTTTTTTTCTAAACCCTCTCTTCTTATGTTATTTTCCTGTGAGCCAGATATTACATAAGGCTTTCCAGTTGATTGATGGCTTTTTTTTTTTTTTGTCTTTAGCTTATGATTTCTTACTTTACGACATTATGACCAGAGATTATGGCTGATGTAATTTCTACTTGTGTGAATTTATTCACAGGGCTTTGTCAAAAATAACTTGTGTTTCTGCTTATTAAATATCATCTCCTAATTCTACCTTAAAGTTGTATTACGCATATTCTCTATTCTTGAATTCTTTTTTTGTGTGCAAACTCTATTTAATCACAACCTAATAACAGTGAATTAAAAGTTTTCATTGCAGTCCTGTGTGTGTGTGTGTTAGGGTTAGGGCTTGGGAATCTTGAAGGCTACTTGGAGGAGGGCGCTGAGCTGTGGGTAGTCCCAGACTGAAAGGGTTAACAATACCAAGGTAGAAAGAGTCCCATCAATCAGCTTTCTTATGTTCTGTACGTTTCTGGTTGTTGCACTTACTATTCCGTGTTGCAATGGCTTATTTGTATTCACCATCAGATAGAAATCTGCCCAGCTCACCAGGTATCCCAGAAGGCACTCAATAGATGCTTGTTTATGGAATAAGTCTATATTGTTGCATTCTCTTTTTTAAACGAACTTGAGTATCCTGGCTCTCTAAAATAGCACCCGATCTAAGCGCTACCCTTGTTCTGACTTGAAAGATTTCTTCGTGATGTGCTTCCTTTAGTCTTTCTCTCTGTTTCTGTGCTGACATATGAAAGGAACCCTGTTTACTTTTGGCTACTTGGAAGCCCCTCACCATATTGTTCACCCAGTAACAATTTTCTTGAAACATTTTGTAAACTTCTGTCCTGTACTCAGCCAAAGCTGGTATCTTCTGACTCCCCTTCATGGAAAAAAGAAATATTATGCCCTTCTGAGCCTCCTTCTTCTTTCCTTACCTTTCCTGTTCTTCTAAAGTTGAAAATCTAATCAGATTATAGCTATATATTGCCATGTAACAAATTATCCTAAAATGGGGTGGCTCAAGACAACTAACTATTTAGTCTCGGGACCATGGCTTAGCTGGGGGTCCTCTGGCTCAGTCTCCAGTAAGACTGCAGTCAACTGGGGGAGCATTTGCTTCCAAGCTCCCCCATGTGGCTATTGGCAGGCCTCAAAAGATCCACTTCCAAGCTCACTCATGCGGCTGTTGGCAGGCGTCAGATCCTGGCTGGCTGTTTGCCAGAGTTACAGTTTCTTGCCACGTGGGTCTATCCATGGGGGCAGCTCAACATGGTGGTGCTTTGCTCAGAGCGAGCAAGGGAGAAAGCAAGAGAGAACAAGACATGGTGAGCAAGATGGAAGCCAGAGTCGTTCTGGAACCTAATCTCAGAGGTGACATTCCATCCCTTCTGCTCCACTCTGTTAGAAGAGTGTCCAGCTCACACGGCAGCGTAGGGAGATTTCACAAAGACCTGAACACCCCGGGGGAGGGGCTCTATGGAGTCCTCTTCAGAGCTGCACACTGCAATATAAAACATCCTCCTTTTATTCTTTTAAAAGGATTTTCCTTCTGTTCCAATATCTGTATCAGTTATTTAGATAACAGTATCACTTTCCCCCTGTTCATTGTAAAAACCTAACGTAGATTTTTATACTTAAGTCCATAACTTGATTTCAGTAACAATCACTATTTTTTTTTGTAATCATAACTTCCCAGTTAATAGTTCCTTCACTAATTCTGACCAATGACTTGAACACTCTTGAAGAATATCTGCATACACAGTACTAAGCTTATTGATACTTTTGAGTCTCTGCAAATCTTAAAATGTCTTTCAATTTCCCTTATATATGAACAACCCATGACTAGAAATGAAATCCTCGTGGGTCACATCTACATCTTATTGGACTATAGGCATTTCTTCTATTTGAACGTTGGCTATTTCAGAAGAGACATATAAAGCAAGCTTGATTTTTAACCCTTTTGAGTATTTTTTCCCCTTGAGGTTAAAGAATACATGAGGATATGTATTAATATTATTTCCTTTTTATTGCTCTTATCTGGGATAAGGCAAGTCCTCCTGATTTCCAAAGTCAATTTTTTCCCTGCCAAATTCTGGGAACTTTTATAACCTATTCTTTTTTAAAATTTTATTTTAAAGTAGGCTCCATGCCCAACATGGGGCTTGAAGTCACAACCCTGAGATTAAGAGTCACACGCCCATGGACCGACCCAGCCAGGAGTCTCTAATCTATTCTTAATCAGCTGTTCCTTCTTTATCAGGAAAGATTTTTGGTTTTTTGTTTTTGTTTTTTAAAGATTTTATTTATTTATTTGACAGAGAGAGACACAGCGAGAGAGGGAACATAAGCAGGGGGAGTGGGAGAGGGAGAAGCAGGCTTCCCGCGGAGCAGGGAGCCCGATGCGGGGCTCGATCCCAGGACCCTGGGATCACGACCTGAGCCAAAGGCAGACTCTTAACGACTGAGCCACCCAGGCGCTCCTATCAGGAAAGTTTTATTCACAGTTTGGTGGTCAGGTCAGTGTCCTCCTCTTCATATATATTGTCTTCTTTTGCTTCATTTAAAATATTTTGTATTGATTTATCCAGCTTTTGGTATATAATGCTTGGTATTATCATCTATTTGGATGAAGAGCTTCTCTGCAGTTTTCATTCTCTCTTACTGCTTTTAATGAAGACCCAATCTCAGCTATTATGGGAATAATTTTGTGGCATTCCCTTTTTGTGCTGACCTGTTTATTGGCATAATGAATTCCTTTATCTCATTGGAAATAGAAAGCAGCTTTATCTTCATGTTAACCTATGTGAAGAGGAAGATTTTCCTTTGGGGTCTTCCATAGTCTTCAGTTGCTGCGGAATTTTTTCATAGGTCCCATGTTCCTTTGAGTTTTTCTAAAAGTCTTTAGTGTGTTTGTCTGGAAGCCTAGAGGGACTGGATTTCTAAAAAACAACAAAAAAACCCACATCCCATGATTCATTTGAACACGGAGAGCTCTCCCTGGGAGTGGTGCCAGAGGTTCAACCAAAAGGCTGCCAACGACTCCCTTAGGAAGTTCCTGGATCTGAAAACGAAGACCAGGAATAGCTGCAGGTTAGCTAACCTAAATCTTTCTTGGAATAAGACTGGAGTATAATCAATCAATAGGTGCAGGTTGCTCAGCCCACTTCTGGTGGATGGCTGAACAGAGCAAATCTAGTGCAGACCAAGTGTTTTCTTATTCATGCTGGTGAATTATTTCTTTGTGTTGGCTCATGTTACAACATTTCCTTCTTATCTTAAACATCTTCGGATAACTTCTACCCAAATTTACAGTCCACAGTTCATCTATCCTTATATCTTGCCCCTCATTTGGGCTTTCTTTTTTCATACTCCATCCCATCCCTTTGGGTTCACTTTTCTTCTTGCTGAATTAAGTCCTTTGGTAGTCTTTTCAGTGAGGATCTGTGAAGGGCAAGTGCCCTTTGACTTTGCAAATCTGAAAAAGCTTTTCTTTTGCTCTTACTTGTGAACGATACTTTAGAATTCTGAACAGATTCTTTTTTTCTTTTAGCACATCGACCACATTATTCCATTGTAAGTCTTCTGGCTTCTGATACTGCTCGTGAGTGGTCCACTCTTGGTCTAATACCCCGTTGCAGAATCCGTCTTGCCTCTAATGTCACTTTGATGTTTTTTTTTCCTTTTTATCCTTGATTTTTTGCAGCTTCATATGATGTATCTAGGAATGATTTACTTGCATGCTCTGTATTCGGTGTGTTTATTCTTTCACTATGAGGAAAAAATCTCAGCCAACATTTTTCAACTGTTGTTCTCATCTTCACCATCCTCTTACTTCAGACTATTATTAGATCTATGCTAGAACTTGCTGGAACCTCTCTATCCATCCCCTGTGTTCTGAACTCTCTTTGTAATCTATCTTTATTGTGCTGGGTAAATTCCTCGTACTATCTCTCAATCTGCTACTTTTCTTTTTGTGTCCAATACAGAGGAATACTTTTTTTTTGCCTTAGTGAATATATTTTTCAGTTCTAAGATTTATTATACATTCTTTTTCATATTCTCCTGTTCTTGCTTTGTTTCTGCCTGTTTTGTTTCATAGCTTTTTTATCCTTTTATGGATGTTATTCATTCACTTATCCCTCTGAAGACCCTAAAATTGTCATCTTATAGTCATTTTCAGGCAGCTGTATTCTTGTCATGTCAGCTGGAGTGAATTCACCTACTCACTGTTGATTTAAAACTTAATGCAAGAGTCGTAATCAGATCTAGGATCACTATATACAATTGAGATTGAAGTGGGACTCCCTGACCCATTAAGGAAGCCTGGAAGAAAAATATGGCCTTTCTGGTGGTAACGACCTCCCCACAAGAACATGCCCCTTGTGAAGGACCTCCTCCACCCATGCCTGGAAGAAAAGAGGAAGCCCAAGAAGAAGGGCCTGGTACAGAGCCCCAATTCCTACCTCATGGGTGTGAAGTGCCCAGGATGCTATAAAATCATCACCATCTTTAGCCATGCACAAACAGCGGTTGTGTGGGTTGGCTGCCCCACTGTCCTTTGCCAGCCTACAGGAGGGAAAGCAAGGCTTACAGAAGGTTGCTTCTTCATAAGGAAGCAGCACTAAAAGCACCCCGAATCAAGGCGAGTGGGAAATCATTCCAATAATCACATTTTGGCTAAAAAATATGCTAAGACTATCACCTGGACCTCTGGCTCTTAAGAAGCCACCTACCTAGGGATGTGGGAGAAGCTCCACCTGGTATCCTGGGCTGGAGAGAAGCCACCAGTGTTTGAATCTGGGCTGTTTTGTAACGATCCTGGCTTTGGTCTCCTGTCTCTCATGGGGTACTTTTGAACCCATCAACTTTGCTTACCACTTGTCAGCTAGTATTTCTGAATAATTTAGAGTCCTTGGAATTATTTGTTTTCTTTTTGAGCTTGGCTACGCATTTGTCGTGTTTCGTTTTTACATTTTATCTATCATTGTCACCTGTCGAGGTAAAGAGGATCTCAAAGTATGACCTTAACCCTATTTTGACTGGAGTCCTGCTTCTAAATGTATAATTTATATTGGAAGTTCAGTATCAATTCATGTCTTCGGTGTCTCTACATCTCAGTAAGGTGTTCTGAGTTCCCAGAGCAATTTTAAAGTTCACCTACAACAAGCAAGTGTCAGATATGGTTCTTTAATTTTGAATTTCTATGGTATCACCTATATTGAAAATTAGCATAATCATATTACACATTAGCATCCCAACCGCAGCTTTTATCTACACCTAAATGCCTTATGGATCTTTGAATTGTAGATGTATCTCAAGGGATGTGGCTATTATGTTAACCAACTACCAGTGTGATTTCCAGCTCACAGTTCTTGTTTATACAGATTTGGTTGGTTTTCTCAGGCAGGGGTATTTATTAATGACTCTGTTCCCGGTCCAGTGCAGTCCTGGGGCCTGCGGGCAATCAAGGGCGCCAGACATAGGTCAACAGAGGACCTCGCTGCATCCACGGAGGCCCCGGACCTCAGTGCACACTTACATCATTCCACATCTGTGTAACAGCCAGAACAAAGGGAAAATACGGTGGAGGTGGTGGTGATGTCTCTGCCGATGGCTAGGGAAAAGATTTGAGGTGATGGTTACCCCCATATCCTCTCCTTACCATCCCACAGTCACCAAGGTATGATTGCAACCTCTCCCCTTTGCTTCTGTGGCCCCAGGGTATGCGTGCATGTGTGTGTGTGTGTGTGTGTGTGTGTGTGTGTGTGTGTCCCTCCTTATACTTTGTGGCTGCAAGGTATAAACCTTTCAGACAACTGTCCTGCTCTTAAGGAAGGACTCCTGTCCAGGGTTTAATATGCGGTGCGAGGGGGCACCTGGGTGGCTCCGTTGGTTAAGCCACTGCCTTCGGCTCAGGTCATGATCCTGGAGTCCCAGGATCGAGTCCCGCATCGGGCTCCCTGCTCAGCAGGGAGTCTGCTCCTCCCTCTGGCCCTCCTCCCTCTCGTGCTCTCTGTCTCTCATTCTCTCTCTCTCAAATAAATAAATAAAATCTTTAAAAAAAAAAAGACTTGGGCGCCTGGGTGGCTCCGTTGGTTAAGCCACTGCCTTCGGCTCAGGTCATGATCCTGGAGTCCCGGGATCGAGTCCCGCATCGGGGTCGCTGCTCAGCAGGGAGTCTGCTTCTCCCTCTGACCCTCCTCCCTCTCATGCTCTCTGTCTCTCTCTCATTGTCTCTCTCGCAAATAAATAAATAAAATCTTAAAAAAAAAAAATATGTGGTGCGAGGAGCATAAAATGGAAGGACGCCGAGAGGCAAAAGGCTCATGGCTCCTAAATTGGGCCTCCAGTGGCCAGGAAAGCTGAGTAGCAGAAGACTACATTCTGATTCGGTGAGCGCCTCTAGGATCACGCAGGTAGGAGGACTGGTTCTAGTCAGCCAGCCCATGCATATTGCCACACAGAGAGTGCCACGGGGTGGAAAATGCCTGCAAAAATGTGGCTGGGAGAAGTAGCACTTTCTCACTCCTCTTTTGCTCATTTTGGTGGTTTGAGGTGAGAAAAGTCATCCATACCCCCCCTGCACGCTTGTGCTGTTACACAAGAGAGAGGAGGGAGTTTTCATGTTCCTAAATTTTGTTTCCCATCTTGCCAACCTTGTTATATAGGTGTTCTGATAAGGGGCTCTCAACTCAATACATACCCTTATTACAAGAATGCACTCTCCTATTTTTATTCTGTTCTGTTTTATTCTATCAGAGTCCATTTTATCTAAAAATAAAAAGTCTGCCAGTTTTCATGAATGGGTGAATGGGTAAACAAAATATGATCTATCTATCTATCTATCTATCTATCTATCTATCTATCTATCTATCGTGGATATTTACGGAATGGAATATTATTTCACCTTACAAAGGATGGAAATCCTGTCACATGCTATCATACGGATGAACCTTGAGGACATTACATTAAGTGAAGTAGCCAAACACTGGCTAGACTAAAAGACAAGTACTGTATGATTCCACTTGTTATATGAGGTACCTAAGGGTAGTTAAATTCACAGAGACAGAAAGCAGAAGGGTGGTGGCCAGGGGCTGGGGGAGAGGGAAAAGGGGAGCTGTAGATGGATACGGAATTTCAGTTTTGCAAGATAAATGAGTTCTAGAGATGGATGGTGGTGCTTCGTGCACAAAATGGTGATTTTACTTAACATGACTGAGCTGTATATTTAAATAGTGAAGATGGTAAATTTTATGTTAGGTGGTGTTTGTCGTTGTTGTTTTAACCACACATAAAACACAATGAGGTCATTGGGACAAAGCAAGGGGGCTTTGGGGAACCCTGCCTAAGGTGGGGTCAGTCAGGGAGGTCTCCCCAGAAGAAGTGGCATGTAAGCCAAGACCTGAGGGATGAATGAAGGTCACCATGGAAGGGTGTGGAGGCTCCGGGGTTGAAGAAAGCTCTCGACTGTGAACAGGTTAAGCAGGACTTATCAAATCATGTGTGGGTTCCTATCATCAACCGGCTTCCTGCTCTCAGTCTCTTTCCACCTACACACTGATGCCAGATTAATTTTCTAGAACACCGCCTGGATCATGCCAGTCTCCCACCTTCCTGGCCAATCCTTCCAGAACATTTTTCTTTTCGCCTGCTGAATAACCCCTCTGCCTGGCACTCAAGACCCTCTTCTCCCAGACCCCTCACCGCCCCCCCCCATATGCGAACCCTTGCACCAGACATCCCTCTGCCACGGGCCCTGAACACACCTCTGCTCTT
The DNA here is from genome assembly GCF_011800145.1 of Mirounga leonina. NCBI lineage: Eukaryota > Metazoa > Chordata > Mammalia > Carnivora > Phocidae > Mirounga > Mirounga leonina. The sequence continues at coordinate 25,255,376 of NW_023270464.1, forward strand.
CTGTCAGGTATGCTCTCCTTTCCAGCCCCCATGTCCCCGTCCCTTTTGTGCCTTTGGACACCCTCTCCACTCCCTTTCCGGATTCTGTAGCATGGAGTTTAGTGTTTGCTTTCCTATCTTTTAACTTGCCCCCCTCCTTCCCCGCCTCCACACACACACATTCCCCGGGGAACAGAGCCTTACTCGTGGTCGAGACCCTAGTGCTCAGCGCCACGTCCGGGAAAGCCTAACAACACTTCTCAGTACCTAACAGTCACGGTGATCCCGAGTCCTGAAGGTCACCAGCAATCACCAGCCCAGGGTGCCGGCCGACCCGAGGCTGCGTGCACCAGGAAACAGCCTGTTTACCCTCAGCCCGAGCCGGGAGCCCGGCTCCGGCACCCTTCCATCTCCTCCTGACATTCTTGAGCTGAGCATCTCCTGACCAGGCCCTTCCAGATGCTTCACAGGATTATCTGCCTGACAGCACAGCCCTCCCAGGCCAGTGACTGTGTCCAGAGAGAAGCCAGGGCAGTGACAAGCACAAAGGCACATTCTCCCAGAGGCCAGAGGACACGCTCTGGGGCTGGGGCAGGGGGTGATGGCCGGGGAGGGGGGGGGGGGGGGGGACTCAGGTGGCCGCCCCGCCTCGGGCCTGCTCTCCTAGAAGCCGAGCCAGAAGCCCGGGCTTGCACGGGGATCTCTGCAACCGGCAAAGGCCGAGGGGCTGTGGGTCGGAGAGGAGCGGTGGGGGCGGAGTGAGGAGGCGCGGGGGTTGGGAAATCCACCTGGATGCCATCAGTCTTGCCAGAGTAAACAGAGCTGACAGGAGTGCTTGCCGACAGCCTGGTACAGGTTAGGGGGGGTCAGCGGAGCGGCCTGGTGACCCGCCTGCCTGAAGGTAGAGACGCTCTGGAATCTGTCACAAAGGACAGAGCTGAAAGCTCATTCCTCGTGGAATGAACCCGTTTCCTGGCATTCCACACAACGGGGAGTGCGGACGCTTTTAAAAATGTCTTAAATGTAAATCTGAGCTGGGTTCAAATACACACATTTAAAGCAAAACAAACAAAAAAGATCCACCCTCACCAACCTCAAAGTAGGATCCGTAGTCTACATGTCACTAGGCATTAAAAAAAATACCTTTTTCAAAGCTCTTTCTCCATTTTCTTGAAGCTTGAGGCTTTAGAAAGTATAGCTGGACTTAGCAGGAGAACCTACCACTTAATTATCTAGAACTCTCCAAAACAACAGCAGAGCCTGCCTTGAGCGAAGGTCTTTTATTAATATCCTATAATATGGGGCATGGCAATCTCTGTCTGTCTCTTCCTAAGAGCAAAACCCTGCAAACACTCACTTCTGCTTAGTGTGATATGAAAGCAAGAGTGGTGGCATATTTAGCATACTTCGCAGGACTCTCCATAAGCTAGACCAAGTGGGACAGAAATTGTGAAAAAAAAGAGTCTGAGTAACTCACAAGGCATTTTGAATCATCGGAAGCACCAGCAGAATGATTGTTAGTCTCTCCCTTCAGCAGGCACCGAGGGTCTGTTAAGTGCCTGGAACGTGCCGGAGTACCAGGTGGGGGGGGGCCACCCACACACTGAAAGCCACGGCCTCGGTGACTTTAGCTCAAAAAGACACTCAAGTGGTTTCTTCGGGAGAAAACCAGTCACCACCTAAACCTGCCTGAGCCCTGCAAGATGTCTGGTTGATCTGTTTTGTGACCTTGGGCAAGTCACTTCACCAGCCTGGGTCTTGTTTCTTCACCTATAAAACAAAGATAGTAAAACCAGGGTAACTTCGGGGTGTTCCTGGCACTAATGAAGGCTTGTAAAGCGCTTTGAGATCCTTAGGATGAAAGTCTCTCCAGAACAGTAAAGCCTGGTTATTACGCTTCGAACATGACATTCCCATGAAAACCCTGGCCAGGCTCTTACCCCACCTCTCCATGAAGATTTAATAGCAGAGAGTTGTAATAAGTTCGTAAAGGACAGAGACCTCCATTACTGATACAAAATACGCTGTGGCGGACTAGTATATTAAGGGCTATTATCATGAATAATTAAGGCCAGGTTCTACTTACAGATTAATGAACCAAGTATATGTTGTGATGTAGTGGATTTTCATTGTGGCTTCCTCAGCCAGCTCACGTCATGGACCTTATTTATCTTCCGCGGGTCCTCCAGCTTGCGTGGATTAGCAGGTTTACCCCACAAAGTAGATTGGCAAAGTATACTTCTGAAGGATGCTTTCATGCCTACTTTAAGAAATAAACCCAATTAGAGGTCTCTCAGTACAGATGAAGAAGGTTCATTAATGATAATGAAGGGCTGACCTACCCTAGGCCCCTACGTTTGTAATTAAGCTTGCATATATTGAAGAATATCAAAGTCATGTACATTGCTTCGGGCTAACACACATGCACGTGGAAAGGAGAAGTGCAGGATCATGCACAGACATTTCGGCTGATCTCGGACAAGGCGATGCTACTTCTGAGGATGCATTCACTTAAGAAGGTGGAGCCATAATCAGATCAAATAAAAGCCTTTAGATAACTCACAGGGCTTGAATATAAAAATCCGTAATTTCTGAATTCAACAGCGTTGAAAAAAATCTTTTTTTCCAGGGGAAGCGACAGAGTGTGGATTTTAAGAGACTTGGACAAGAGGAATGACAGACATTCATGTGAGTGTATTGATCAGTGGAATGACTTAGGCTCTGTCCCAAGACGAGTTTAAGCAAATATCCCGAGTACTAGTGTTTACATTATGTGCTCCTTTTTCTGGGATTTCCATCTTTTTCCTGTGATTTTTTAAAAATTATGCTGCCATTGGAATTAGCCAACGTAAGGTAATTAGCAACGCCAGTGGGGCTAATTATGTGTGTGTGTGTGTGTATACATATATATATATATGTATACAGTGAGAGAGGAAAAGAGATTACTTTCTGCTGGAGATAAGGGTCCCTTTTAGATTTCTGGAATGCTATTTGAAAAGGAGGGGTGCTGGGTAACAGAAGAGAGATGCTGTGGCCGTGAGCTCCGTCTTTGCAGCTGGAAAACTCATCTGCAACTCACCTCGATGGGCCACATACTGAAAAAAATTATCGAGGCCATTCAGAACCATTAGGTTCATAGGTAAGCAGGATAAAGTGACGTTCAAGGGAATCTAGAATTCTTTTCCTGACTCAAAGCCAAGTTTTCCAAACACGCTGGGCCGTGGGGCACCTCGATGCCTTTGCTTAGCAGGTTACCTCCACCCACTCTCCCCCTCCTCTGCCTGGGAAACGCCTACTCATCTTTCAAGATGCCGGTCTAAATATCTCTTGCTCTGTGAGCCTTCCTTGGTGTCTGCAGGTCGAAGTACATGCTGCCCTCTTTTTTTTTTTTTTTTAAGATTTTATTTATTTATTTATTAGAGAGCGAGCGAGAGAGAAACAGCATGAGACAGGAGGGTCAGAGGCAGAAGCAGGCTCCCTGCCGAGCAGGGAGCCCGATGTGGGACTCGATCCCAGGACCCCGGGATCACGACCTGAGCCGAAGGCAGTCGCTTAACCAACTGAGCCACCCAGGCGCCCCATGCTGCCCTCTTGATGGTCTCACACACTCAGCTTACACCCTCTTCGATTGTGCAACATACCCCGTTGTGAGTGCTGCAGCATCCACTTCCCCCTCGAGGCATGAGCCTTCGAGCGTGGCGGCCGCACCTTGTTCACCTTTGTTGTGGATCTAGCAACAGCAGTGGTCGGACAAAGTGCCTGGTGCCTAATATATGTCCGTTAATTCTAAGGGCGAACGTTTACCAACAAGTGCGGCACAGTCACTGACCCATCAGCGGTACATTCTGGCTGTAAGCAATCGTTAGGGCTGTTCTGGAACAGAGCCCTCTGCAGACTGCATTAACAGACACTGAGTGTTTATTAAAATAAATTCAACTGCAGCCAGAGTTACCAAGTAGGGTTTTTATGGCCCCAGGGCTAGGTATCCCCATTTTCCCACCTGTAAAATGGGAGAGTAATACCTTCATGATGTTATAGATCTAACATGAGGAGTCAAATGAGAAAGTGCTTCATGCCTAATATAGGCTGATTGATTCTGAATGTGCCTGTGGTTAAAGTCGCCAACTATTAAAAGCTCTGGAAAAGTGGCCCTAAAGTCATCATTTCAAAAGGGATCATTATCTTCCAAGGCATTAGGGATCCTCTGGGGAGTTTGGCCTGGACCCCTTTCAGAGAAGGTCAGATTCAAGGGTCTGGGTGAGGTGGTGCTTCTACGACCAGGTGGTGCAGCCTTAGGTCGAGAGAACTGGTCGATCCGGAGATAAGCAGTGCCTGATGGAAAGCAGCCTGGATCAGGGCTCTGTCAAGGGCAGTGGCTCCTCCAATTTTACTGCACATTAGAGTCACCTGGAGAGAATTTAAGACTGCTGTCCAGGCTGTACTCCAGGTAGATTAAATCAGATTCTCTAGGGGTGAGACCCAGACACGGGTATTTTCTAAAGCTCCCTCGGAATATTCCAGCGGGCAGCCAGGGTTGAGAGTCCAGAGCACAGGGGTCACGGACCTGGATGCCCACAGGGGAGGCCCCCGCAGGTCACATGACCAGCCTGTTGTAAGACATTTGGGAGGAGTGAGGACTGCGGTTGCCTGGAAAGCACGTGTCCTATTAGCAGATTTTCAACTTTTAAAAAAGAACATGCCACTCGAGCCAAATGAAACACAGCTGTGAGCTGGATTTGGCCCATGGGGTATGGGTTTGCGAATGCTCCCGGAGAGGCCACGGAAGGTTCTGAGCATCGGTGAAAGCTGGGCCTCAGGAAGTGCCGCAAAAGCCATCAGCTGGGTGCTTCCCAAGGCCTCCGGCTCCATCTCCTTCTCCGCCCCACCCAGGGCTATCTCCCCAGATGCAACTGTTAATTGGCTTTTATTTATTTTACATGCTTTGACATTTCAGGTGCCTCGAAAAATGTATTTTAACATGCCGTCCCAGCACAGTCCCGTGGAGGTTGAATTTCATCTTGGCAGAAAGTTCTTCGCACGGATCCTGCTGACACGGCTCCGGTGGGAGTCGCCAGGCAGGTTCCTCTGTGCGGAGGGAAGGAAGCAGACCGGGTGGCCGGGCGCCCCTTCCGCAGACCTGTGCGGTGTTCTGCAGGACCGCTCCCCTTTGCAGACCGTCCTGGCGGCCGGGGTGCTGCCCCCCTGGAAGAGGGATGGCTCGTGCTTTGCTGCAGAAGCGGGTTGGCAGTTTTATTTTGAAGTCCTAGGCCCAAGCTCCACTGTGTTCCTTTCCGTTCTCGGGGTTCAGAAGTCATTGACTAAACTGGGTGTGGCCCGGACAAGGCTGAACGCGTCCCGTCGCATCTCCCTCCCGCCTCCTCCCCACCCGTGGTTGGGAAGTCGTTCCTGTCCTTCACCGAGGCCCCAGCAAAGCCCTGATCGCCACCGGCCTCGGTGGGACGGCCGGGACACAGACTGCAGGAACCGCGTCCGCTTCCCTCTGGCACGTCTGCATTTCCTTCCAGAAACGTCTGCACTTGGGCCTGAGTCGCTATTGCTCTATCAGCTTTGCCACTGAATGTCTTCCATAAATGAAATCCCTCAGATCAATGACAGTAAAGAGACAGAGCGCCTTACCGTAATGATCATTGCATAAGAATAAATAAACCAGCTTCTGCGGAATGAATGAATGGATAATGCCTCACCCTGGACCCTAGTAATCACTGACTGATAGCGGACACGTTTCATGGGGGGAAAGATGAAGACAGCGTGGGATTCTGTTTTGGGGGTCACTGAACATTTTTTGAGCATCTGCTCGGTGTCAGTCCCCCCCGGTTAGAACGCGGAGAACAAAGATGAACAAGTCAGTGCCTGCCCTCAGGGAGCTCCCTACAGAGTGGGGTGATCTGGGGGGCTCCAGTGTGCCCAGTGCTCTAACAAAGGGGTGTACAAAAGAGTGCTGTGGAGCTGGAGAAGGAAGTGACTAACTTTGCCTTGGGGCACAGGGAATGTCTTGCAGAAGCTGGGATATCAGGGCTGGGTCTCCAAGGCACTCCCTGTTCCCAGCAGAAGGCTGACTCCAAGTTGGGGACAATGTCTGCCCTGAGGGCAGAGTCGGGAGTTGGGCCTCATGCCTGGTTTCCCAGCTCCTGTTTCCCAGACAGCCTTCACTGGGGAGGAGAGGGAGACATAGCGTTTAAAGGCAACCCCTCCTTCCTCCCATCACCCACCTCCCTCACCCATCCTCCTCCCCCACCACTTGGGGTACCAAGAACCCAGTGAGGGTTAATGACTCACAAATAAAATAGCAGACCCTAAGAAAAGCTACGAATGAAAGCTGTAGTATGCCAAGGTGTGTGTGTGGAGTGGGCCGGGGGGGGGGCAGTGTCCGTGGGAGAGGTCCAGTCCACCAGATCGCGGTCTTTTATCACTGACATTGTTTAGAATGTTTGCTGCATGGAGATGATAAAAAACAGACTCTGTGGGGCGCCTGGGTGGCTCAGATGGTTAAGCGTCTGCCTTCGGCTCAGGTCATGATCCCGGCGTCCTGGGATCGAGCCCCACATCGGGCTCCTGGCTCGGCGGGGAGTCCGCTTCTCCCTCTCCCTCTGCTTCTCCCACTGCTCATGCTCTCTCTCTCTCTCTCTATCTCTGTGTCTCAAATGAATAAATAAAATCTTAAAAAAAAACAAAAACAAAAAAACAGACTTTGTGTCAATTCAAAGGCAAACAAATAAGCAGATAGACCTAGTTTAGTTATTGTTTTAAAATTCTCTACAGACAACATGCTCCCTTTTTCCATGCATCCCAGGTGGACTCCTCTCCTGCTCCCTGCCCCATTTGTAACTAAATAACTTCCTGAAAATTCAAGAGCACTGTTCATGCCTCGGGGTTTCGAACAGGATCTGGATCTCCGTGTGCCGGGCATGCTGCTGCCAGCATAAGAAACTGGGACACGACTTGCAAACCCTAACCCCCCCTGAGGATATGGTGCTATGAGGATCCATCACGCCAACAACGCAGTGGTTGCCCACCCCTATCTTGCTCTCCGGATGTGAACTCAAGAGGCAATGGGGTTGGGAAACAGGGAAGCAGATCTAGGGGGTCCAAGGAACCCTGTGTCTTCAGGATCAGGAGTGGCAAGAAATCTCTAGGGCTACCCGGACCCTCTTGGGAAGAGTGATCATAGCCTGATAAGAAGGTAAAGAAACTTTCCCAAATGACAATAGCAAGATGTTTGTTCGGACCCAGAAGTATAAAGTTATTGTTAAAGAGACTCTAAAAAGTCTTATAGGACTTTATAGCCAGAGGGGCACCTGGGTCGCTCAGTGGGTTAAGTGTCTGCCTTTGGCTCAGATCATGATCTCAGGGTCCTGGGATGGAGCCCCACATCGGGCTCCCTGCTCAGTGGGGACTCTGCTTCTCCCTCTCCCTCTGCTCCTTGCTTGCATGCTCTCTCTCTCTCTCTCACTCAAATAAATACAATCTTAAAAAAAAGACTTCATAGCTAGAATGTTTAGATTTGAATATTGTGAGCTTGGGAAGTGGCTTAATCTCTCTGTGCCTCAGTTTCTCATTCTAAAGTGGGGATAATAATAGTACCTAGCATATTGGGTTGCCGTTAGGATTAAGTAAGTTAATACAGGGAACACACTTGGCGTGGAGCCTGCAGATAGCTATTCTTGCTAGTGAAGACGGCCCCCACTAAGGTGTTCAAGTCTGATGTCCTTACCTGCTCAGTGATGTGGGGTCTCTGAATTCTCTCCCAGATAAAATATTTAGGGAAATAAAAATTTCTCTAAGAACGTATGATGTTCTTCAAGAAGCACCTTCTCCTTGAAGTTACCGAGTTTCCTCAAGAGCAGAGTGCCTGTGGTTAGCAGAATCGTGTACTTTTATGGTATGAATGCAGCAGAGGGAATATTATTGCAAGAATACGGCAGAAAGAGTGGAGCCCCTAGGCATCTCTGCCTCATTCTGCAGTTTACGCTTTGCTCCTGGTTTCCATTTCCTGTACATAAGAGTGTCATCGCAGAAAATGGAGTGTCCCCTTGAATTTTACATTACATTCCTTTAGAAAGGTGCAAATTGTTTCCTTATTACAAAAGCACTGCATAGTACTTTCAGGAAAAAACAGCTTAAAAGAAAAAAACAACCCATCTTACTCTCATCACCCAGAGACATCCTGTAACCCCAGGTGTATGGCTTTCTGGATCTTTTATATCACAGACACAGCTTAAAAAAACACTTGGCTTACTAGATATATAATTTTGTAACCTGTGTTTCCCATTTGACTGTATATCATGAGCATCTTTCCATGGCAGTAAATATTAATTCTACAACATCATTTTTAATGGCTGAGGACCATTTCATCTGATAGTCGGACCATCTTTCAATACAATTCAATACAATGTTTCACACACATCTCCTTTCTGATGTCGGAAATCTTAAACAGGGTGTTGATCAACCACCTGAAGGAGAGCTGCTTGGATGCACTCTTAACTATTTCTTTCTGTCTTTTTTCTTTAGAGGGGCGTAGGGGCAGAGGGAGAGAGAGAATCTCAAGCAGGCTCCACGCTCAACGCGGAGCCAACGCAAGGCTCGATCTCACAATCCTGAGATCATGACCTGAGCCAAAATCAAGAGTCAGACGCTTAACTGAGACACCCAGGTGCCCCTTAACTATTTCTTTAGCATAAAATCATGTAAGTGATGTTGCAGGATCAAAAGATACATAAGGGGCACCTGGGTGGCTCAGATGGTTAAGCGTCTGCCTTCGGCTCAGGTCATGATCCCAGGGTCCTGGGATCGAGTCCCGCATCGGGCTCCCTGCTCAGCGGGGAGCCTGCTTCTCCCTCTGCCTCTCTCTCTCTCTGTCTCTTATGAATAAATAAAATCTTAAAAAAAAAAAGGTACATAAGGATACATACACTTTAAAGGTTTGAGATGCACATTGCCAGATTGCCCCTCTCCGCTCCAGGAAGTCTGGACTCTCACCTACCAAAGATTGTTTTTTAAAATTCTTTGCCAATTTTTTAGGCAAAAGAAGTACCTTAGTGATCTTAGTGTAACTTCTATTTTTGATAGGTAATTAGATTGACTATTTTAAGTATATTTTCCAGGCATGTGTATTTCAGCTTTTAAGAACTACAAGTTCTTTAGTCCACTTTTCTGTAGGTGTTTGTCTTTTTCTTTTGTAATAATTTGTGAAGTCTGAAAGAGTAAGGTTGTTAAAATTCACCATTTTAAAATGTAGAATTCAGTGTTTTTCAGCAAATTCATAAGGTCATGCAACTCTCATCACCGTCTAATTCCTAAACATTTTCATCACCCCCCATAGAAACCCCATACCATTACCATCCCTCTGCATTCCTCCTTATCCCAACCTTTGAAAATCACTCATCTGCTGTCTCTACGGATTTGCCTATTCTGGATCTTTCATATAAACGAAACCATACACTATGTGGCCTTTCACTTAGCATCATGTTCCCAACGTCATCCATGTTGCAGGATGGATCAATATGTTGTTCCTTTTTTATAGTTTCCATTGTATGGACATACATTTTCTTTATCCATTCATCAATCATGGTAATTTTATAATACACTTTCTAGTACGTCAGTGGGTCTTAAAGTGGAGTCCTAAGACCTTCAACATCACCTGGGAACTTGTTCAAAATGCCAATTTTCAGGTCTCACCCAGACCCACTGAATTATAACCTCTTGGGGGGGGGGGCGTGGAGCTTAGCAAACTGTGTTTTAACAGGTTTTCCAGGTCATTCTGATGCATACTTGTTTGAGAACTGCTAGTAACACTGTAACACTTTCTTGACTTTTCTAGGTGTATGAATTCCTCCAGCGAAGTCTAGTGTTTTGAAACATACATATCCAGGTTCTAATTTCATAAACTGTTAGTCTTCCAAAATCTTCTTTCATCCACACTTCCTCCATTGTTAGTGTTGATAGCTGATATTTAAATATTCCTCTCCTCTGTTTCTCTTGTTTATAGATTCAGTCTGGGGGTTTTAGATGCAGATTCTTGTTCTTGTTCTTCAAAATGTAGATTCTCTTCAAGAAAAAGATGTTCACATTTGTATTTAATTGTACTTTATTGAGAGGTTCATCTCTTTTAGCTGGTGTTGGGGCTCATCGTAATTTCCCTGTGCTTGGGCTAGTTTCTTTTATACTCCGAATTGCTGTAGAACACAAAAACTACAATTCCCAGCATGCCCTGCTACTGAGGTTCTTTTGTCTCTACTGCATCGCTTGTGGGGACCACATCTCAGGATATCCAGTATCTGTGACCATTTACCTGACCTCCTTCTGCCAGGGTGGCCCTTCTCCGTGTAGAGATGGTCATACTGGCTGGGGTGGGGGGGGCAGGCATAGTGCCCAAAAGATAGAGGGCTAGCTGCCTGGGTTTCTGGTGATGATAAGGAAGCTACAGATCTCTCCCCTTCTTTTCTTCTGCTGGTCTCTGTTTTGAGACGTGAAACCAGATCATTCCCTGAGCTAAAAAATGACAGTAAGTTTATGCAATTTTTTCCCTGTCTACCTTATTGTTTAATATCGGTTTCTCTGAGATTTTGTCTTTTTCTTGGGGCAAGGGGTGTCTTAGTTTTCAGCAATGTGAATTAAAAAATATATATTCCCCTAAGTTTTCATGGGCATGTTAGTGGCAGGTTGAGAGATTGTTGGGTGTGGTGGCCACACACCAGTTTGAAATAGAGGACCACATTCACTTCAGAGCCTGTGTCTCAGGAGAGAGGCTGTGTACCCCAGGTTCACTTTGGTTTAAAAAAATCACATTTGAGGCAGGGCGCCTGGCTGGCTTGATCAGTAGGTAGAGCATGTGACTCTTGATTTCAGGGTTGTGAGTTCAAGCCCCACGTTGGGCATGGAGCCTACTTAAAAAAAAAAAAAGACAGAAAAATCACATTTAGTCTGAAATGTAACGAGACAGTACAACATGAAAAGAGGTCTTCGGACTCCCAGAATTCCATTGGCAAGGAGCAAACAAAATCATGCAGCTGCAAACACAGGTCACCTTTCGTGGAAAAGGAAGACATACTCAGAGGTAGAACCAAGAGCCATGATAATCACTCCTGAGCAGATACAGGACTGAATCCTAGCCAGGGAACTTCCACCATTTGCCCAGCTGCATTTCAGGACCACTACCGGCCAGTGGCTTTGGGTGCCTCCTCTTTTACCCCCTTTCGAGCAGGTACATCTATATGGTGGTTGCCCCGTGCCTGTCCCATCACTGTATGTTGGGTGTGTGTGTTGTGGGGGGGGGGGGACGCTGCAGATAACTGGTATCTTTAGTTCAGAGTGAGAGGAAGTGTACTCAAGGATTATACCCGAGGAGCTTCATCTGCCCTTCATCTGAACTTGATTCAGATAACAAAATTCTGGGATTTGAGCTGATGCTCACACGGGCAAGAATTTTGGTGGCCTTGGAAGGGGATGGCTGTCTTTTACATATGGGAAGAATGTAAACAATTTGTGTTTTGGAGATGGACTTTGATGGTTTTAAAAATATATCCACAAATTCTTTGATATTTCTCCTTCAAGAAGAGGTGGACGTTAATTCCCCTCCCCTTGAGTGTGGGCTGGACTTCATGACTTGTTTCTGAGGAATAGAATATGGTAGGAAAGATGAAGTGGGACTTCTGAGACTAAGTGATAAAAAACACTGAGGCTGTTCCTTGCACTCCTTCTCACTTGCTCTGGGGGTCCCAGCTGCCATATTGTGAGGACACTCAAGCAATCCTGCAGAGGGAGCCACATGGTGAGGAGCTGAGGCCTCCCTCCCACAGGCATGCCACCAAGTCATACTGGAAGTGGAGCCTACAGACCCAGGTAAGCCTTCAGGTGACTGCAGCCCCTGCTGACATCTTGCCTGCAACCTCATGAGAGAATCCGAGTCGGACTGCTTGGCTAAGTTGCTTCTGGATTCCTGACCTGCAGAAGCTCCAAGATGATAAACGGTTGCTCTTTTAAAACCACTATGTTTTAAGGGCAATTTGTTACACAGCAGTAGATAACTAACTGTTATCTATTGTACACTGTCATGGTGGCAGAGCTTGATGCCTGATACCTTTTGTTTCTTTCTTTATATTTTTAGAGAGTGAGAGTGCATGAGCAGCAGAGGGAGAGAGGGAATCTCAAGCAGGCTCCACGCCCAGCGTGGACCCTGACACAAGGCTCAATCTCACGACGCTGAGATCATGACCTGAGTTGTATCGAGAGTTGTATGCTCAACTAACTGAGCCACCCGGGTGCCCCAATTCCTGATACCTTTGCATCCTTGACATGGAAAGAAGGATCCAGGCTGAAGTCTCTCCAGAGACAGTGCAGGTCACAGAGATATGCCCAGAGAGAGGTATCTGTGTCACAGGTAAAACATGCCGTAAATCTTTACAGACTGAAAACTTACACAGTCAGCACCCAAATCAAGAAGTGGCTTACTATCGGCACCCCAGAACCTCCCCTCGTGCTCCCCTCCAGTCCTTACGCTTCCAAGGGAAGTCACGATCTCGACCTCTAATAGCAAACACTAGTGTTGCCTCTCATTGTACTTTACACCTAAATGAGATTATACTCTTTTGCGCCTGGCTTCTTTTACTCAACATTGTGTTAATGAGATACATCCAAATTGTTGCCTACAGTGGTAGATTGCTCATTATAATTGCCCTGTAGTATTCTGTTGTGTGAAATCCTACAATTTATTATCCATCCTGCTAGTGATGGGCATCTAGATGGTTTCCAGCTTTGGGCTATTATAAATAGTCCAACTAGGAACCCGCAAAGGTAAGTTTTATGATATATATGCGTAAAGATTGACAAGTGAATGTGCAGATTACTTTCCATAGCTTAATTTTTGGACATGCAAAAGAGGAAATAGAAGGTGGTAATAATCGAAATCCGTGTTCCCAAAAGTCAATCTGAATCACTTCTGAATCACAAAAGGGTTCCCATTGGAACCTTTCATTCCTGCATATTCACTGACTGCCTACCATGTGCAAAGCTCTTGATGATGTTATATATCAATTATACCTTAATTAAAAAAAAAAATCTCTCGGGGGAGAGCCTGGTCCTATTCTCCAGGAGTTTTTCCAAAGAGCACAGAGTAAGAGGGTTGGGCGAGGATCCACATGGCTGGAATGCAGGGCAGAACTCTGTAGAAGCCACAGAGACTTTAATGAAGGGAGTCAGGGACATTAAGGGGGGCTTCTTGGAATGTGGGTCTTGGATAATAGACCTAATTAGATACTCAAAGTTGTGGATGGGGTGGATAAAAGGACATCTCAGGGGGGAGGAAATGGGAGGAGGAGAGTAACAGAAGTTGACATTATTTATAGATAACCCACCTCATTAAAAATGATTTGAAGAATCTCAGGGGTGGGAAACACATCTTCATTCCAGCATCCCCATTGTTAAAATGCATGCATGGCAATTTTTTTTTTTCTCCTGTAAGGAAACCTCACTTCAGATGCAGCTTTCTTTTGAACCCAAGCTTATTTTATCAAAGATGAGTATGTTGGAAATAGAGACGTGGTTTAAGTTCAAAGATGCCAAGTTCATCCATTCATGCATGGCCCATCTCTTGCACATACAAGTCACTGTCCCACACCCCCGGGGACGCGGGTGGGCGAGGGACAGCCCCAGACAGAGCATTTTAATAATACAGCCGTCCCCACTGTGTGGCTGTGAAATAGTTAAGCAGCAAATTCCTGGAAAGGCCTTGCCACAGGAAGCTCGCTGAAACTGATGATGTCTGCACGGTGGGGCCGACATTTAAAAAGTTGTTCTCAGCCTGGAAATTGTTCCCTTTACCGAAAAACCCCTCTTGGCCATGGCGGCGGTCAGGGAGGCGGGCTGCTGAAGGGAAAGAGTTTCTGGGCAAGGTGTGCATGGCACACAGGGGGCATGGGCAGAACTGTGTGTGCACGGTCTGTGCAGTAGCCAGTGGGACAGGGCTACCCAGTGCTACACGAACTGTGTTGATGACGATGTGCTTCCAGTGTAGACTCTGAGCACCTGCGGGTACAGAGATACAGCCATGATTATTGCTGACAACAACACAAACGGGGGGGGACCTCCCCATACAATCTGTGTCGGATATGGCACGACATAGGATCCAGAAAAGGACACCTGGGTGAAGTAAATCCAAGGCGAGGACAAAAGAAGAGGAGGTTCAAACAGCACGTGCGAGACTTTTCTCTCCCCTGTAGAGCTGAGGGCCTCAGCGTGCAGAAGGGGACGCGGACATCAGAACGCCCCATGTTGTCGAGCATTCGCATTATAGGAACACACACACACACACACACACACGCGTGCGCACAGCTGGCTGATTCTTCCGGAAGCTGCGATGAATTCAATTCTCAGTAATAGGAGGTGCCTGGATGAGACCAGCTCCATCGAGAAAAAGACCAAACACAGTAATTCTTCCTACTACCTTGACAGTCTTGAAAAAGAGCCTTCTCAGAACATTTCTGGACAAGGGGGAGAGCAGCCCAGTGACCTGAGCCCATTGTGCTGACCGGATGCCTGCAAGGGCTGATCGGTCTGACAGGGCGGGCCCCACGAGGCGGCAACAAAGAAGCCCCCCCCCCCCCGGCCGCGTGTTCTCTCCTGGGATGTGCTCTTGTTCTGCCAAAACACCAGCTCCCCAAACACCATGAGTCTGTGTGACGTCCCTGTGCTCACAGTCGGACTCCACAGACAGTGAACTTGGCCACGAAGAAGGAAAGTCCACCCTCCTCCTGGAAGGTGGACTGGAAGAAGGAAAGTCCACCCTCCTCCTGGAAGGTGGACTGGAAGAAGGAAAGTCCACCCTCCTCCT
>NW_023270464.1:25270209-25380815 GCF_011800145.1 Mirounga leonina
CTCCTCCTGGAAGGTGGACTGGAAGAAGGAAAGTCCACCCTCCTCCTTTTCCACCTGGAAAAGCATCTTACCTCCCTCCTAGCGGGGCTTTTCAACATTATCTACTGAGTCCCACCGTGTCCACGTCCTCCTGTGAGTGCAGGTGCGGTGACCTGTCGGACGTGCCCTTTGCCCCGAGCGCTCATGGAAGGAACCTCTTCTCTAGGATAGCTGAGGGGCCTCCTGTCGTCCGCACGGCCAGACACACCCAGGGCCCTCGGGGGAGCGTAAGGAAGTTCAGCTCCTTGTTCTACAGTCAGAGAAGCTAAGGAAAGCACTCATTCAAAAGCCCACATGGCTAGCAGCCACATTCCCAGCGGGCCTCCCCCACCTCTGCTCTAAGCAAAACAGCTCTGCCTCTAGTCCTCTTTTTTTAAATCAATGGCCTGCTTCGTGCAGATGGGGAACGGAGGGCAGAGATGCTGTGGCCCGTCCAGGTCCCACTGACGGTCAGTGTCGTACCCAGGCAAAAATGGCTCTTGTTCCGGACTCTTCCATGAGCTTTCTTGTGCCTAGCGCCCCCTTCTCCTGCCCCCCCAAACGTGACTGAAGATCCTTCCAAGTGACGGCTATTCCTGAGAGAGGGCAGCTGACCGGGCAAAGTCTACCGAGGACAGTTGCAGAACGGAGATACGGGGCACCGGAATACTCAGAAGGGTTTAATCCTCTCTCCTGCGGCCCTTTCTCGTGGTATTTCCTGAGGACAGTGTGGGGCCTGCAGTGACTAGCTCTGGGTCTGACTAAGCGTTTTCTCCCGAGAGGAGCAAGCTCCAACGAGGGCCTCATTCCTGGACGGGAGGGAGGCAGACCCGGGAGGGGCGCTGCAAGGAGGAGAGCCGGGGCTCTGGGCCCGAGGCCTGGGGGTCCTTCAGAGCGGGGAGAGCCTGAAGGCATGTGGCCGTCCGTTCACAGGTGCCCGAGTTCAGCCGCCGGGCCCCAGTGGGGCCTCAGACGCGAGGACAAGCCGAGAGAATTCTCCCCCATCGCCAGAGACAAAGTTTCCCTCCGGGACCATTTCCTCCTCAGTTGTGAAACATCGGCTCTGGGTGCTGGGGCGTGTAGGTGTCACAAAATCCCTTAATCTGAACCTTGACTCGGGTCCCCTGTGCAAATTTGTGGCCGTTTACAAAATTGCTGTTGTTTGTGTATGGTGTGTGTTTGTGAAGCAGCGAGACCCCCAAATAAAAATGCCTTTCCGACTGTTTGACCGTGATCGAGAGCCCGGGACGGTGGGGACGTGCACGGTGGGCTGTTGACAGGGAGGGGGAGACAGGGAGCCTTCTGGAGAGCTGGGAGAGTCCTAACCCCTTGGTCTGGGTGGTGGCACTGTGGGGTTTGTCCACGTGTAAAAACTAAACAGTCAGCCAGGTGCACACTCAAGATTCGTGCATTTTACTCGATGCAAGTTATGCCTTTTGACACGAAAGAAAAATGAAAATGTTAAATGCCCTTTTCATTGCTTGGAAAAACCAGTAGTTTGGGAAGGGGGACTTTTATTTCCAGAAGCTCCAACTTACGTAAGTAACTTAACATATTTCAAGCCATCTCTGGGCCCTGCTCCTACAGTACCTTCTGTGCCCCAGAGCTCTTACCTCATAGAACATGACCGGCTTTCAAGGGTCAGAGATGATTTTTCTCCATCTGTCATTCTTGTCCGTGGCAAATGTGGACATGTCATTCGGAATGTAGCACGGAGGCCCTGATGAAATTGGAAAAGCATGTGGAGATAAAAATCATTCTGGGATGAATCCAGACACTTCCTGCCACTCTCCAGATGTCACGGGGCTGGCAGCTACCCTCCCGGGGGGAAGTGATTCAGCCGGCCTCAGCCAGATGTGTAGGACGCCTCCTCGGACCCGCATGCGAACACTGTCCTGATTGTGCACAGCATATGCTTTCAGTCAAGAGTGAAAAATGCAGGCAGGGGCACATGCCAGGAGGCTCTCAAGCATGGCCCACCCGTCAGCTCACAGCGCGAGGCACTGAGCCGTCCAGTCAGCAGATGTGTGTCACCGAGACACAGGCCGAGGCTGGTTAGGCAGCCACAGAGCTCAGTGACCTCATGCACAACTCAGCCCTTCCTGAGACCCGCACGGCGCAGGTCATGCCGTGGGATGTGTGTCGGCTCCGGGCCGAGGCTGCCTGCGACATCTGAACTTGAACGGCTCCGAGGGACGGGAACTCCCCGTCCCCGCCCGTGCGCCCCGTGGGTGCCCGAGTGCGCACGTCGAGCTCCGCGTCATCTGAGTCATTTTGGATGCAGCTGCACGCAAGCCGTTTGGGGAACCATGTCTCGTCCCCGGGTTCTCTCTCTCCTGGTCTGGCTTCCCAGGGGCCCAGGCAGCCTGCAGCAGCGCCCCTCCCCCCGCCCCGAGGGCTCCCACCTGCTCCCCTCCCCCCCATTTATAGAACACCCTGAGTGTGGATTTTCTCCAAATGTTCTAAACTCACTGAGAAAGCCTTTGCAGGAATCCTGCCTGCTCTAATGGAAGCCGAGGAATGGGCATGCATACTTGCTCACAGCCACGTGGGATGTCACTTGGAAGGAGATGGACGTAAGGCAAGGACAGAGACACGGTAGAGGAAGCCCGAAGGCCTCGCAAGAAAGCGTCTGCGTGCCCACGATGCCTCATTTGGCCAACAGCAGCTAATGCTGTTCTGAAGCAGAAGTCCTGGTATGTAGTTCTCGTGGGCGACGGAGAAACATTTCTCAACAGTTGTTCCCACCGATTGCTTAGAAACCAGGCCTTGGAGAACTCTGCCCCCCTCCCCCCACCCCAGTGCTTTTCCCTGCAGACCTCCCAGCCTCCGAGGAATTCACAGATGGCACAAAAGGACTCTGTCTCCCGGGGTGTCCATAGAACTCCTAGGCTGTCATTTTTGGCAAAGGCATGCACCTGTTCTCTTTCCACCCAGACACCAGGAAAGCCAAAATGACTTCCATCATCACTCAGACTCATCAAAAAACGATTGCCTTCCTGTCCACACAGAGATCTCCCTCCCTTTATAATCATGGCTCTGGTTCCTTCAAACCTGATCCTCAGAATGGCAAGCCCAGAGGGACCGCCTCGTCTGTAACATCCCCCTTCCCTTAGGTGTGAGCAGTACACACTTGGACTGTGCAAATCGACCTCTCTGCCAGTCCCTATGTCAGTACCAAGCACTAAAAGCCGTTGCTAAAAAGTTGGCTGAACATCACATCTGGGGGGCGGATCCTCTCCCCTCGCAGAGAGAATTCTCGGGGGGAGCAACAGTCGTGATAATACATACCTGTGGCTCATCACCAGTCATCCACTTGGCTGTAGAATTTGTTTTTGTGCTTACGCTGGAATATGGGTCTGCCGAAGGCTGTGGGAATTCACAGCACTTTAGATAAAAACTCAGCGTTCTTCCCCTTAAAGACCTGACTCAGGCGGAAGTGGACGTGGGTTAGTCTCCTGTTCTGCCTCCCTGCTCAGACCCAGACATCAAGGAGGCCCCCGAGTCTTTCCTAGGGCAGGAGGTGACGACCCTTCCCTGTCATGTCACCTGTCCCAGGTTGCTGCCTCCTCCTGACATCTGGTCTCCCAAACAGCTTTTTACTTACCAGCATGGACTTTCGGGGGCCCCCGAAAGGGCAAAAAGAGGTGCCTGCCATTTTACCTACGGCTACCCTGGGTATCTCTGCTTATGGGGTGGACACGGTTCAGATGGTTCATTGTCTTTAGGGAAAAGGACTAGAGAGGTGAACATAAAGCCGGAAATTATGGGGGAAGAGTCAGTACGTGAGAAAGAATACCGTCCCTAGAATGTGGGCATCCCAAGGGCAGGGGGCTTGTCTCTTTCTCCAGCACCTAAAACGGCACACGTCGTCGTCAACAAACATTTGTCGAATGAATGAGGTGAATCAAGGACTCTAGAAATTCTGCGATGTAGTTTATGTAGTTTTCTTAAAAACAACAAACAAATGAGCACGTGCGCATGCACACAGACCCGGAAAAACCCTCAAAGCATTAACTTTTGATTTTCTGAGGAAATGGTAAAGAAGGTCTACTCGGGTTTATGTGTTCATTCAGTACACATCTCTCACACCCCAGTCCTGTGCCAAGCCCTGGGCCCAGGACGTGTGGGGCTGGAGCTAAGGGAAGACCACGAGCCCCCTGCCCACCGGCCTGCAGACGGGGCCTGGGGATCACCCGCACCCTGTGCTGAGTGCTCCCCAGTGCTGGAGACGGGCTCAGGAGCCAGGGAGGGAGGGACTAACTTCTGACTTTGCCTGGGGGCCTTGGGAAGGCTGGGACTCGAAGCCTCAACAGGAGTTCACATGCCTGGCAAGGGGCAGAGAGAGGGAAGGAGTCCAAATTCTCATCTTGGACCGTGGTTCCATCAGATTACACATTTACCAGAGTTGCTGACAAGGAGCCAAACGGACAAGCAAAAGTTGGCTCTTCTTGCCTGTTCTCTCTTCTCCCGAGAGAGATGCTAATGAACAGCAGTGGCCAAAAGGCAGGTGAGGGTCAGGAGGACATGGGAGAAAGGGCCGCCTGGAGAGCCAGCCCCTCCGGATCTGATGTCAGCGACGCAGAGTGAGGTCTGAGAGCCACACGGCTTTCCCCACCAGGCTGCGCTCTCCGAGGTCCCAGCGGCAACGTCCACGTGCTTATCACCCTGCAGAGAGCCAGCCGCTGGGAGCTGCTGATCCACGGCGACGGCAGCTCGATAGACAGGCAGTCATGAGACAAAGCGTGCTCTGAACAGAGTGGGTGCTCCTGAAAACCTCCTGCCCGTTAATTGCCAGGGAGTGGAATATGCCAAGGTATCTTAATTCAAATCTTACCTCACCGTCCTAGGGACCTTTTGTTGCTGTAAGTAAGGATGGTCCTCGGTTCCAAGAAGAAAATTAAAGGCTGCTCCTGAGATGAGCACAGTCATTTGGATGAAAGAAAACACATGGTTGTGTTGAGAGATCAGATCTCGACAAGACGGGGCACCACCTCGCCCAGAGAGGATCGGGCCATGGGATGCAAAACTGGAACTCATGCGAGAATCCTTTGCCCCTATTATAGCACCTCTAGCTGGGGATCTTGACACCCATTTCAGGCGCTAATTAGGTCTTACAGCCACTGTTATGCATGCATAGGGTACATGCCCATTTTCCTGATGGGAAAACTGACAAAGAGCACATGGACAGGAGAGATGTTCTTGGAGGGCAATGATCCTGTATCTGCTTAACCGTGTTTGCCCTTGTCCCGGGAGAGCTGTGCCTTGCTGCTTTTGCCCGGGGGCGCCGTTTGCTGCTGAGCCCAGAGGCTCTGCCCTCCAGGGTGTGGGTCCACCATCTGTCCCCGAATTTGGACTAAAAGTGGCAAAGGAGTAGGTTGGAAGCTCACTGCTCATCGGAGTGCTGCTTTTGAAGAATAATGCCTTGGGTTTGGGGCCTGACCCCTGGAGCCAGCCTCCGCGGGTTTGAACTCAGGCTCTAGTAATTTCCAGCTGTGTGACTTTGCTAAGTTTCTCCGGCAGGAAATTATGCCCCCGTTTCCTCAGCCGTGACGCAGCCTTGACGGCCACAATAATCCTTTTCTCATAGGATCCATGAGGCTTCCCGGAGTATCTGTGAAGCTTTTGAAACAATACCTGACCCACAGTAAAAGGTAAGCATTCGGTTGGCCCATACAGTGGCCAGCATTTGACTGCATTGCATCTACAAAAACGGTGACTTCATATGGTGGCTTGTTCTCATGTGTTTAATGATAAAGGGTTTTATTTAAAGATCATGTACAAAATTATTATATTTATCATATTTTCATATCTTCCTGTTATTCTATTAGTTATTGCCACTTAAGTTTATTACTTTATTACTGTATTTATAATACTGGTTTGTAATATGCTTGTTTTTTGTTCATTCGCTTATTCAAATACACATTAAAAGCAATGTGTAACTCCTCCCCCTTTTATTTAAAA
The DNA here is from genome assembly GCF_011800145.1 of Mirounga leonina. Lineage (NCBI taxonomy): Eukaryota > Metazoa > Chordata > Mammalia > Carnivora > Phocidae > Mirounga > Mirounga leonina. The sequence goes on from NW_023270464.1 coordinate 25,276,192, forward strand.
TTAATAATCATGTATCATAGGACAGTGTGAGGTATCATGTACCCGAATTAGTAAAGCGAAGGGTGCGGCTAAGAAAGGAGGGGGATCAAGGGGCCTGCCTTCTAGGTCGGGGAACTGTGGCCTAGGGCTGCTGGGGAAAGCATTTTGGCAGAAAGTGTGGGGGTTGGCCCCTCCTCCCCCAGCCCCAACCCCCCAACACTGGCTATAAGGCCTGGAGGAGCACAGACCTGGCCTGTCGGGAGAGTAGGAGGTGGGGGTGCTTCCCTCTTTGAAACCAAGGAAAGAGGCCTCAGGGGGAAACCCCTGTTGAATCGGTGGGTGGGGGTCCTCACACACGCCTGGCTCATGCAGGGACCCATAAGCCCCTTGACCAGCTTGTCACAGCAGTGGCCACAGTGTGGTAGAACAGCCCCGGGGTGAGCTGCTTGGTGGGAGCCGTGGGTAGAGAGGGCGCAGGACCCACCTCCCCATCCCTTGGCCCCTGGCCTGGAGTTTCTGTCCCAGCTGCAGCATAAGATTGATTCTGCGTGTGCCCGCGGGTCTAAGAGTTGGCCTGCTGAGGGTAGGTGCATTTGAGAGCCAGGGACCACACTGAGTGGGGCGTCAGAGATGCACCAGAATGCTGTGAGCTGGGCAGGAAGATACAGGCCCAGAGTCGAAAGGGACCATCGATGGCGATGGGAGATGCCCAGGAGGGAGCCCTCCTCTGGGGCCTCCCGAAGGCAGCCCTGCGGGCATCAAGGCCACGCAGGGCATGTGATTGCTGGGTCGGAGTGATGTCTCCCTTGCCGGGAGACGGCTGTCTTCCACGTCTTCCTCTAGGCCCCCGCGCTGGCCTCGTGGAAAGATGGAAGGAGAAGGAAGGAGGATGACAGAGACCACCAGAACTGCAAGCAGACAAAACCACAGGTCTAGCCTTGCCCCCGGGGAGAGCAGGAGAGGAACTCTGAACTGGGTATAATAATAGCCAAACTTACATAATGCTTACTTTGCGTGCTTGGCTCTCTCCTAGCGCTTTAATTGTAGCAACACTCCTGTGAGTAGGCACCATCATTATCCCCATTTAACAGATGACAAAACTAGGGGCACAGAGAGGTTAAGTAACTTGCCCCTGGCTCTCAGCTAGTGAGTGCAGAGCTGGAATTCCAACCCAGGCAGTTGGCTCCAGCATCTGTCATTTTTCAGTGAACAAAACGGAGTCTTAAAAAATTGAAATAAGATTGTTTGAGGCAACAACAATAACAACAACAACAACAAAGGATGAACCAAAGAAATAGCTGAGAAGTTATAAAACCAGAGGGGCATCCCCTCAAGGGCGCTACTGTCCAGTAGGAAAACGGGGTTTGACAGAACATGCCTAATGGCAAGTTTTCGGTAAATAAAACAATTCCTTGTTTGCCCACCCCAGGGAGTTGAGATCCCCTGATAAACGGCCTTCCCACCGTCTTCTTTGTTCCTTCCTGCAAGCCTGTGAGGTAGGCACCGTCAGTAGTCTCGTTTTACAGATAGGGAAACCAGGGTTCAGAGAGGTTCAGCGAGTTCCCAGGGTCACCCAGCTACAAGGTGGGTGTTTGAAACTAGTCCTCATTGGCTTTAGAACCTGGGCTTTGAATGCCTTTGGTGTTGCAGGGGACACTGACCTGAAGCCAACTGGGCTTTTACCACGTTTGGGGTCTAGTGATGGGAGGGAGAAAGCAGAACTTTCTACTAGAATGGGAGGGAGCAAGGTGGGAAGACCCAGGAGGTGGTGGGAATGCCACACGGGACGTTTCAGTTGGGCGGAGGGAAAAGAAACTCAAAGTGACACCTCCTCAAAGGACTTAGAAATGCCGGGACTAAGGACATTGCAGGACAACAACAGGGATGGCCGACAGTTCGGGCCCCTTCACTATACCAGACACAAAGAGAGCTCCGTATTGCTTCACGGTAAACGGAGGAGAGAGGGGGCATCTGTCACCTCCGTTCTGTGCATGAAAACCCCAGGCTCTGTCACAGGGCTTGTAAAGAGGCAAGCTCAGATGCGAGCCAGGCCTGTCTGCTTCCAAGTCTAAACCCTTCCCTCCAGCACGTGGTGGTCTTCAAAGCACCACCACGATTCCCCTCGTTTGATTCTCCGCGGGGACTGGAGGCGGTGGAGACATGGTTATTCCCACTGTACAGAGCCAGCAGAAGCTAGGTCCGGTCTGCCCGGACCTCTCTCTGCAGCTCGGACCCGCATGTGCAATGGCCCGAGGGACCGTCCTGCCCCTGACATCCCTCAGCGGCCTTCAGCCCACCGCATCCAAGACCAAACGCATCATCTCGTCCTCCTCCCCAACTATTCTCATTTTCCCATTCACTCATTGATCTAGTCAATAAATACTTCCCAGGCTCAGGAGTGAACAGGGAACATCTCAGTAGCTACAGCAATGCTTCCCACTGAGTTGTCTCAGCCAAAAACCTGGAGACTTTCTTGCACACCCCCCCCAACCGTCCATGGCCAATGATTCATGAATTCTTCTATTGCTCCTACTAGACATTTCTGAGATCCATGCCCACCTCCCCAGGCTCAGTTATCCCCTCTCTCCCGGACACTTCCCACTCCAGTTTTGCTGCCCTTGTTTGGCTTCTGGAACTTTGTCACAGCACTCTTGCCCCAGGGTCTCACACATCCTGCACACCCCTCCACCGACCCCCCCCCCCCCCCCAGGCAGAACACTCCTCTGACTTCTTCACCTGGCTGATACCTGTGCGCTCATCTGATTTCGGTTTAAATACCTCCTTCTCAGGGAGTCTCCCTGGACCCCGTGGATTAGGTGTTTTGTTCCCCATCCCCGTACCTTGTATATCTCCTATCCTAGCAGCCATCGCGCGCTAATGTGTTAGCTTATTTAGCACATCTTCTCTGTGAAGACCATGCTGTCCCGCCCACCAGGGGATCCTTAATGATAGAATGAACAAATGAACAAATGGATTGACGAGTGGATGGATGGAGGCCCAGGGTTATTAAAGACGATGGCGAAGTCAGGAAAGAGGCAGTATCTCTGGGGCGGGGGCTCCAGCAGGGAATCTGGGGGGAGAGAGCAATGCCCGCTGAGGATGGGGAAGGAGGCAGGAGCTGGAATAGGATGGTCCTTGTGTGTCTGTCAGCGTTTGGACCTTATCTTGTAGGCAGTAGATCCTGTGCTTACTGGAATAGATGCTCCCTCTGGATACAGACCTGCCTTCCCTGAATGCAATACTTCTGCCAACACTACCATCCACGGACTCACAGGATGCCTTGTCCGCCGTCATGGCATTTCACACTGCATTGTTTCTGATCGAGGAACTCACTTCATAGCAAATGAAGTGTGGCGATGGCCCATGCTCATGGGACTCACTGGTCCTGCCGTGTTCCCCACCGTGCCAACACAGTTGGCTTGGTAGACAGTGGAATGGCCTTTCAAAGACTCAGGTACAGTATCAGTGCAGCGAAGTCCTGGACAAGGTTCTCCAGAAGGCTCTATATGCTCTGAATCAGTGTCCAGTGTAGGGTGCTGTTTCTCCCACAGCCAGGATTCATGGGTCCAGGAATCGAGGGATGGAAATGGGGGTGGCTCCATTCACTATTACCCCTAGCAGCTCACTAGCAAAATTTTTGCTTCCTGTCCCTGTGACCTTATGCTCTTTTGGCCTAGAGGTCTTGGTTGCAAAGGAAGGGATGCTTCCACCAAGAAGACACAACAAAGTTTCCATTGGAGTGGATATTAAAATTGCCACCTGGCCACTTTGGGCTCCTCATGCCTTTAAATCAACAGGTGAGGAAGGGAATTCCTTTGCTGGCTCGGGTGATTGATTCTGATCGCCAGTGGGAAATCACCACTCCACAATGAAAGTAAGGAAGAGTGCATCTAGAACACGGGAGATCTCCTAGCGCATCTCCTACTATTACCATGCCCTGTAATTAAGGTCAGTGGAAAACTACAACAAGACAACCCATGCAGGACTACTAATGGCCCAGCCCCTTCACGAATGAAGGTCTGGGTCTTCCCACCAGATAAAGAACCATGGCAAACTGAGGTGCTGGCGGAGAGCAAAGGCATACGAAACGGGTAGAGGAGGAAGGTAGTTATAACTACAAGCTATGACCATGTAACCAGTTAGAGGAATGAGTATTTCTTTCTTATTTTGTTATGACTATGATTGTGGATGTGTATCATGTAACATAAGGTAGAGGTAGTGACTTTATAGGATAGTATTTAAGTATTAAATTTTGTTTCCCAGCCTTATTGAGATAAAGTTGACATATAACATTGTGTAAGTATTTCTAACTTTACATCACAGTATTTAAGATATGAGATATCAAGGACCAGAGTAAACATCATTTGAGGAGTTTGCACCCTCTTCTGGGGAAAGGTTTAGTGTGTTTTTGGTTGTGTGAAGGGTAGTTGTATCATGTGTCATCTCTTTATTCAGAGATGAAGTATGTTTTAATGAGATGTGTATGGGTGCCAGGTTGATAAGGGGTGGACTTGTGATGGTTAATTTCATGTGTCAATTAGATGGGCTATGGTGCCCTGGTATGTGGTCACATATTATTCTGGAGAATGTTTTTGGATGAGATTAACAGTTAAATAAATCAGTGGGCTTTGAGTAAAATGTTATTTCCCTCCATAATGTGGGTGGACCTCATCTAATCAGTTGAAGGCCTCCATAGAACAGAGACCAGCCTCCCCTGCGCAAGAAGGAATTCTCTCAGCAGATGGACTTTTGAACTTGAACTACAGCTTTGGGTCTTCCTTGGGTTGGATTTTGGACTTGGCAGCCTCCATAATTGTGTGAGCCAATTCCCTAAAATCTCTCTCTCTCTCTCCCCCGCCCCCCCCCACACACCCCTTCTGTTTCTTTGGAGAACCCTGACTTATACAGCTACCCCTCAGACTATGGGGCAAACAGATCCTCTCCTCACCTACTGGACTCAGCATTCTCAAGTAGGTAAGTGGGGGCTGGTGGGGGCCTTTAGAGCGACCTGATGACATTCTTGTACAGCATGGTATATAAACACATTTAAACACAAGGAGGCAGGGCATTGTTTCCACATCCCCCAATCTGTCCACCTAAGTCCCAACAAGGTAACTTTGGGTGCCCCTTCTCCCTGGGACCAGCCCTAGTGACTGAGTCCTTGCTGCTTCCTCCACGAACAGAGGATGTGCCCTGATGTTTAGCCCAGGTAGGCCCCTCCCTCAGAGATCACCTGGACCTCCACTCTCAGTTCTCAGAGGTGGAAACTGAGGCCCAGAAGAGGAAGAGACTTACCCAAGGTCACAAGTCAATTACATGTAGAGTTCAGTGAATTACATACTAGAACTAAAACCTTGTGGCTGGGTTCTCGCTCTAGGGCACTCGACATGGATCCACCATACTGCTCACCTATTTTATCTCAGTTTCTATAGTTGTTTCCCGCAGAACAGGGCCCCTACAGAGAAAAGCACAGAGCTAGATGGGGGCCAGTCAGCCCTTTGTGCTCAAAGGGGGTGAGATTTTAAAATATTCAAGGGATGGTTACTGATCTAAAACGCTTCACTGTCTCAGCAAGGTAAACACTTAGATTAACAGTGTGATAATGGGTTGTAATTCATAATGTCACAAAGTGGTTAATGAGAATTTGGAAACATAATCCATGACAAGTGCTCTTTAAATGGTTGTAAATCTAGGGGCACCTGGGTGGCTCAGTTGTTAAGTGTCTGCCTTCAGCTCAGGTCATGATCCCAGGGTCCTGGGATTGAGCCCCACATCGGGCTCCCCGGTCCGCGGGAAGCCTGCTTCTCCCCCTCCCACTCTTCCTGCTTGTGTTCCCTCTCTCGCTGTGTCTCTGTCTGTCAAATAAACAAAATCTTAAAAAAAAAAAAGGTTGTAAATCTAAACTGGGTTTCCTTTTGTGTTCTAATTGCAGAGGTGTTCACAATTAGTCACATAGCACAGTAGAGATTTAATGCCATTTGGGCTATCACCAGAAATATATACAAAAAATTAAAAGGCCGTAGTGACAGTTTAATCTCTTAAATATCTTTAGGCATAGCCACCTTAAAGGTGAGGTCCAGGTTAGAGAATCTTAAGCTTCTCAGGCTCCTGTATTGAAAAATTCTGGGGACTTCCTATTTTTCTTCAAATCTAACTGCTGAAATTCTAAGTTTACCAGACATTATATGCTGTGAGAATTGTATTGAGTATTTTATCAAGTCAAGGTCAATTAGATATAATTAAAACTTATATATGTCCTCTTAGAAGAGGACAAAAGCTGTTAAAATCTTCATGTAGTTCTACCATTTTTATTGCTATTAAAAATGTTTTAAAATTTGGCATTTTTCTCATGTATCTTTATTTTTTTTATTGTTATGTTAGTCACCATACAGTAGTACATCATTAATTTTTGATGTAGTGTTCCATGATTCATTGTTTCATATATCTTTATTTTATTTTATTATTTTTTTTAAAGATTTTATTTATTTATTTGAGAGAGAGAATGAGAGAGAGAGAGCACATGAGAGGGGGCAGGGTCAGAGGGAGAAGCAGACCCCCCGCCGAGCAGGGAGCCCGATGCGGGACTCGATCCAGGGACTCCAGGATCATGACCTGAGCCGAAGGCAGTCGCTTAACCAACTGAGCCACCCAGGCGCCCCATATATCTTTAGATTGACATGTATCCTTGTTGAGAATTTTCATGCCCGTGGGAACTGTAGTGATGTATCCTTTATCATTCCTGATATTGGTTATTTGTGCCTTTTCTCTTTTCTTCCTGATTAATATTGCCAAGGTTTTATCAGTTTTATTGTTTTTTGTACAGACTCAATTTTGAGCTCTGCTGACCCTCTCAACTGTCCTTCAGCTCTTTATTTCACTAGTTTCTGCTCTTATCTGAATTCTTTCCTTAATTTGGTTCTTTCTCCAACTTCCCAAGATAAACACTCAAATAATTGACCTCCTGCTCACCTAATATATGCATTTAAAGCCATAAATTCCCTTCCAAACTAGCATTAGCTGCATCCCGTGCACTGTGATGTCAGATATCACTTAGCATATACTTCAAAATATTTTACAATTTCTGTTGTGATTTCTTCTTTCGCCTACAGGTTATTTAGAAGTATATTACTTAATTCCAAATGTTTGGGGGATTTTTTAAAAGTTATATATGTATTACTGCTGTGTCAGTAATTTACTGTGATCTCAGAACATATCCTGTATAATTTAAAAACTTTGAAATTTGTTGAGAGTTAACTTTTGACCCAACAGAATATGGTCAGTTTTGGTAAATGTTCCCATGTATGCTTAAAAAGAGCATGCCCTCTGCATGTATTAGGTAAACTGTGTGTGTACGTTGTGTTGTGTGTAATGAGATCAACTTTGTCCAAATCTCTCCACATTATTACTTATCTTCTGTCCACTTACCATCAGTTACTACTACCAGAAGCATGTTAATATCTCTTACCATGAGGCAAAACTGGGCAGGCTTTGGCGTTGTTGAGTGCTGGTCTATCCCCAGCTCCAAATGAAAGCCAGGATGCTGACCACAGCCTGTCCTGCTTGGTGGTCCCTGAATATTCATTCCTGCCCATCCCTGTGAGGCTGCTGAAGGCTCTGTTCAGCTTCCCAGTCGCCCCTCTGCAGCTTTCTGCTCTGCTCACAGCTCCTTGGCGGCTGTCTTCCAGGTGACAGATGCCTTACTGGGAAAAGTGTGTCTCCCAGGCTCATCTCTCCCACCCTTCTCTTCTCGCCAGGATCTTGGCCCCTCAGGTCAGCTGTCTGCATAGCTCTTGGGTGCCTGCAAGAGGTTGTATCTTCCTAGTATTTATCCAGTTGATGTTGATAGGAAGATCAGTTGGCAATAAGCTAGTCTGCTATTGCTGGAAGTACAAATTTTTTTTCAGAGAATTTTTATCTCTGAAAAAATAGGAGGATATGAAATTCAAAAGACTAGGGGGAAGCTGACCCAGACGTGGAAAAAAGTACCGTCTTTACATCATTCAACCAAGAGCCTAAATCACAGGTGTGGTTAACTGATAATGTGTTGGGTTCCTCCTCCCCAATTTTAGTCATTATATAACCAATAGTAATAAGGAGAAGCAATTAATTACCCACAATCTCATTCTTCCAACATACTGCTGTTTTAATTCTTATTTTTGAGGGTGTACCCTTATAATATGTCCTTTGTGCATAAATTCTACCTACAGTGTCATTATATATATATATATATATATACACACATTTAGTCAACACCACTTCATAAAGATATTCAATCACCTTATGCAATCCTAACTGTAATAGTGATCTACCTAAGCTGAGTTGCTTTCCATACTTGTTCCAAAACGTTGTTTCCAATAAAAATTGCCAGTGTACCTACTTATTTGACAGAGGTCTGTATTTTCAAAATTGAGTCTATCATAAGTACTTTCAAATGGCTTTCTTTTAAAATCCATGCTCTTTTATTTCCCAAGGTTGTTTTTTTTTTTTTCCCCTCACATAGTTAAATCCGTCAAAATGCTTCCCTTGTGACCTCTTTGATTACAGAGAAACCAAACCCTAGCTGGCCCCTTGCATTTGCTGAGGATATATTTTAGAGTGCTCCCCCCCCCCCGCACCATATCAAGAAACACTATGAGTATTACAGCAGCCCACACCTAGTTTAATAAGGAAGAGGCAGGTGCACGGACGATACAAGAATGGAGACACGCTCTTGCCATGGAGAAGCTTGCCCTCTGGGCGGGGGGTGATAAGTGTTCTTTGCACACAGCTACTCATGTTAATGCAATTGTGATGAGGGGTGTAACAGAGGCATCAAGAAAGTGTCTGGGGGGGCGCCTGGGTGGCTCAGTTGGTGAAGCAACTGCCTTCGGCTCAGGTCATGATCCTGGAGTCCCGGGATCGAGTCCCGCATCGGGCTCCCCGCTCGGCAGGGGGGGGGGTCTGCTTCTCCCTCTGACCCTCCCCACTCTCATGTGCTCTCTCTCATTCTCTCTCTCTCAAATAAATAAATAAAATCTTTAAAAAAAAAAAAAGAAGAAAGTTTCTGGGAAGCAGTAGGAAAAATTAGGGGAAAACAAGGTAAGTGTTCTGCTTCCTAATAGGGTCCTTCACACTTGGAGGAATCAGGGCAGACTTTGCTTAGAAGCTGAGTGAAGTAGGAAGGAGCAGTAGAGAAAGAATAGAAGGAATTCTAGGCCGAGGGAAGAGTATATGCCAAGACCTAGAAGCCTGGGAATGCATCAGGGAGCTGACATCGAGGTCTGGGGATGGTGAGCGAGGGGTGCTTTGAGCGTAGGGGCAATGCAGGAAAGGGGCGGCCAAGGGGGCCACAGAGGTAGGCTGAAGCCTCTCTTGCTTCTTCACCCACTCAGAATTCCTCTCCTCCAGGTGCTGACATCAGCAAGGATTGACCGCACTGAGGTTTGACTCTAAGGGCTTTTGAATTGTCATCCAGGTTAATCTACCTGGTGTACGACAGATGGAACATGTTTTCCAGAACAGGGAACTTCCCTACCCATCCAGACCACCATCTCCTGCTCTCTGGGGGAAAACCATCCCCATCCTTTCTTTTGCCGTTCGGACTCGGCAAAAATAACACATATTGCTTAAGTTGGCAGCGAGAGCCACGAGCATTTTCATCAGCCAGTAAAGGAGAACTTCTGAATAACCCTTTATTAAGAGAACCGGAATTCGATATTAGCTCAGGTCGGTGTTTCCAAGTTGCACGTGCCTGTTGCAAGAACTCAGATATCCGACTAGCCACACCGTGATGCTGGACGGCACGGTCGGAGGGAAGTCATGGGATTACTACTGTGAACTCTAAGTTAGCGTTACGAGAGTGGAATGCGCTTTGTTTATTTGTTCTTTATGGAGAAAAATGGAAAAGAATTAACCACCACATTTTTCACCCTAGTGATGAACTTTCGTCATTCTTCATTCTTGCTTCTTTCCTGTGGGCATTTCACCATGCCTGTCTCCACCCTCCCTTCCTGCGTCCCTGCAGATGTCACTGGTTGATCTGGAGAGCTTTCCAGTTGAGCCACAATATGGCCTCAGGCTCTTCACAACCTTGTCCCCAAACATCACAGTGGATGGATGGGAGGTGTTTGTGAGGCGAGACCTATGTACTACCCTAGCATCATCTCTGGATTCTCTTTATCCTCTCTGACATGGGAAACATTATGCTTAGAACATGGGTCTCCAGCTCTGTGGCATGCCTACGTTACTCCCCGGGTCTGGCCCCATGTATGATGTCATTATCCTTCTCATTCTCTGATGACAGAAGAGTCTCCTAACATCCACATAACAGAAACATTGATGGCGGGCGCCTGGGTGGCTCAGTTGGTTAAGCGACTGCCTTCGGCTCAGGTCATGATCCCGGAGTCCTGGGATCGAGTCCCGCATCGGGCTCCCTGCTCGGCAGGGAGTCTGCTTCTCCCTCTGACCCTCCTCCCTCTCATGCTCTCTGTCTCTCATTCTCTCTCTCTCAAATAAATAAATAAAATCTTAAAAAAAAAAAAAAAAAGAAACATCGATGGCAAAATAGCCAGGTTGGGAGTTTCTCTACCAGCAAGGAATCAACTGCAGAGCAATCTTTTCCAAATCTGAGAATAATTCTAAAAAAGAACATGAAGAAACCAGCCCCCTTTCCCAAAATATTCCTAGCTGTGAGATTCTCTGAAAAGATTTTTTTAAAAATGTAAATGAGGGTAAAGAGATGGTCCTGAAACAGCCCCAGCTTCTGTTTGAACTCACACCAGACTATTTACATTACAAAAATAGCGCATATGTGTTTATTGTAAAAACAGCCACAAAATATAAAGTAAAAGGCAAAAGTCCCCACTCTTCTTTCCAATTCCCTAAGGGTGATTACTGTTAAAAGATCTTCAAGACAGTCTTCTTTTTTTTTTTTTTTTTTGTACTTAACAGTCATTTATTTTTCCAAGCAAACACCATTAAAAATTTCTATATGCATCATTAAATTATTTTTTTTTTATTTTTTTATTCTTATGTTAATCCCCATACATTACATCATTAGTTTTAGATGTCGTGTTCCATGATTCATTGTTTGTGCATAACACCCAGTGCTCCATGCAGAACGTGCCCTGTTTAATACCCATCACCAGGCTAACCCATCCTCCCACCCCCCTCCCCTCTAGAACCCTCAGTTTGTTTTTCAGAGTCCATCGTCTGTCATGGTTCGTCTCCCCCTCCGATTTCCCCCCCTTCATTCTTCCCCTCCTGCTACCTTCTTCTTCTTCTTTTTTTTTTTTTAAAGATTTTATTTATTTATTTGACAGAGAGATAGAGAGCACAAGTAGGCAGAGAGGCAGGCAGAGGGAGAGGGAGAAGCAGACTCTCCACCAAGCAGGGAGCCCGACGTGGGGCTCGATCCCAGGACCCTGGGATCATGACCTGAGCCAAAGGCATCCGCTTAACTGACTGAGCCACCCAGGTGCCCCCTTTTTTTTTTCTTAACATATATTGCATTATTTGTTTCAGAGGTACAGATCTGAGATTCAAAAGTCTTGCACAATTCACAGCGCTTACCAGAGCACATACCCTCCTCAGTGTCTATCACCCAGTCACCCCATCCCTTCCCCCCCCCTCCAGCAACCCTCAGTTTGTTTTTCAGAGTCCATCATCAAGACAGTCTTCTATGCAGATGCAAATATATATGTGTACTGAGAAGAGTTTTTGAACAAGAATGAGATCATACCACACGTATTATTCTGAAATTCGCTTTATTTCCTCCGTATGATCGGTATGTATGTATGTGTATGGGAACTTATCTCCCATGGTTAGTACTCACACGTCTTCCCTGTTCTTTTGGTAGCTGAGCACTTTTTCCTACATGCATGTGCCACAATTATTGAACTCTCCTATAATTACTAAATTTTTACACTGTTGCAAATAGTGCTATAAAAACCAGCCCTACGTACTTGAGTGTAAATAACTGTCTACTTATGTGATTGTTTTTATAAGACACATCAACCAGAAATGACATTTCTGGATCTGAGGATATATATGTTAGAAGATTTTATGAGAACGTGCCCTCCACTTTGACTAACACTAGATATTGTCAGTGTTTTTGATTTTTGCCAAAATCGTAATCTTTAAAGAAAAATCTTTACATTTCCCTGACCCCTAGCCGGGTTAAACATTTCTCTACACATTTAGTAGCCATCTGTATGTCTTCTATTTCTGCTTGTTTATATGCTTTGCCCATTTTTTAAAAAAGATTTTATTTATTTATTTGACAGAACGAGAAGAGCACAAGCAGGGGGAGTGGCAGAGGGAGAGGGAGAAGCAGGCTCCCTGCTGAGCAGGGAGCCCGACGTGGGACTCGATCCAGGACCCTGGGATCATGACCTGAGCCGAAGGCAGACGCTTCACTGACTGAGCCACCCAGGCACCCCTGCTTTGCCCATTTTTCTACGAGGTTGTCTTTTTATTGATTTGAATGTACTTCAGTGGATTTACTCCTGTGGCATTCCGTACCCCTGGGACTTTTCCATCCACCTTGAGGAATATTCTGATTCTAGTGGGCTGTGGCGAAGTCCAAGCTTCCCAGCTGAGTCTGACGTGCAGTCAGGGCTGAGTGTCACTGCCCCAGGGTGTGGCCACGGCCCTGGGTGGTTTAGGCATGGAGGCCAAGGTCCCAGGAAACAAGAGGTCAAGAAGCCGAGAGGCCAGGATGCTGGAAGAATTGTGTGGTCATTGGTAGTCTGCTCTGTGGTGGGCGACTTACACAGCGCTGGAGGCCAAAGTCTGACATTCACACTTCCGGAGGCTGAAGGTCTGGGAAGGCTCGGCGTCTGGTGAGGGGTCCCTTTCTGGCCTGCACATGGCTGCCTTCTGGTTGAGCCCACACGTGGTGGGGAGAGAGCTCTGGTGTCACCTCCCAAAGACCCCCCCCATTCCATCACACTGGAGGTTAGGGCTTCAGTGCACGACTTTGGGGGACACTCACATTCAGTCCCTCACAGGTCACGCAGTGTCCTTTAATGCATTACTCTTGTTATTTTGAGTTTACTATCTCTTGATTTTGAGACTAGTTTTCTATGTGAATCCTCTGGTCTTTGCACCCACTTGTTCCTTACGTCCACTGCGTTCACTTCTGTTCCCACAGTCATGCCGAAGACGAAGTTCAGAGGGTAGCCGGTTCGTAGGGTCTTATTGTTCTTCAGTGTTTACCCCTAAGTTAGGGTAAAGAAAACCAATGCTGGTCGTTGGAGATTAGTGGGTAAGAAATACTTTTGTACTGTTTATTCTCAGCCACCCTCCTTAGACCTGGACGGTATCCAGTTTTGAGGAGAGTTGGGGTGGGGGTCGAGTCAGGGGGGGCAATCAGGTTTGGACTAGAGGTAGGTTCACATGCCTGGAGCCACGTGGAGTCCTCAAACCCAACATGTGGTTTCAGAGTTTGATCAAAATGCCCCAGGTGCAAGGCATGAAGGCCAAGAGAAGTGAAATAAAAGGGAATGTCAGCAGGGGAGGTGCGATGCCCGCCCCACAGGAAGTCAGGAGGGTGGTCCCATACTGGCCCCGCCACTTACTTCTCCCACTGCTGGCAGAGGGGCTGGTGGGCTCTGCAAGGCCTCTTCCAGCCCCGCGTGCCTTTGGCCCAGAAAACCACATCCACCCCCAACTCAGCATTTGGAATCTAGTTGAGCAGCGGTGAAGGGTAGAGTGAGACTTTGACAGTACCTTCTCCCCAGTTTATGGTTCTTTCTTTGAATTAAATCCTTCCATTGGGAGGGAAGAATTGGGACACCTGGATCTAAAGACACCTGAAGACATCTGTGCATCTGTCCGTGGTCCCAACCCTGCAGTGTTTGCCAAGCATTGGCCACCTTACATGAGGCCACTTTATCCCACCACGGTGTTCCAAGTGCAGAGCGGTGAATACTGAAACATTTATAATATGTACATGTGTGTCTATTTTTAGAAAATTTACAGGAAAGGAGGGTGTCATGGTACCAAAATTGATTCCTGATTTCCTTGCCCGCCTGCCTTCCATGCATGAACACATGGGCGCCCTCCGTGTTTGGGCAGCGTGACCAACCCTCTCAGGTTGCCCAGGACATTCCTGGAGTTAGCAATGCAAGTCCCACATCTCACGAACCCGCTTGTTCTCAAGCAAATGGGGACAGCTGGTCAGGCACTCTACAAGGCACTGAGTATATGGTGGTAAATGAATAAAACCCAAACAATTATATATATATTTAAAATTCTTTTTTTAAAGGTAGAGGTCAGTGATTCATCAGTCTTATATAATACCCAGTGCTCATTACATCACGTGCCCTCCCCATTGTCCACCACCCAGCGACCCCATCCCTCCACCTGCCTCCCCTCCAGCAACCCTCAGTTTGTTTCCTATGATTAAGATTCTCTCATGGTTTGTCTCTCTCTCTGATATCATCTTGTTTTATTTTTTCCTCTCTTCCCCTATGATCCTCTGTTTTGTTTCTTAAATTCCACATGAGTGAGATCATATGATAACTATCTTTCTCTAACTTATTTTGCTTAGCATAATACCCTCTAGTTCCATCCATGTCATTGCAAATGGCAAGATTTCATTTTTTTGTTGGCTGAGTAGTATCCCATTTTATATATATACCACTTTTTCTTTATCCATTCATCTGTTGATGGACATCTGGGCTCTTTCCATAGTTTGGCTATTGTGGACATTGCGGCTATAAACATCGGGGTGCACGTGCCCCTTGGGATCCCTACATTTGTATCTTTGGGGTAAATACCCAGCAGTGCAATTGCTGGGTCGTAAGGTAGCTCGATTTTCAACTTCTTGAGCAACCTTCATACTGTTTTTCAGAGTGGCTGCACCAGCTTGCATTCCCACCAGCAGTGTAGGAGGGTTCCCCTTTCTCCTCATCCTCGCCAACATTTGTTGTTTCCTGACTTGTTCATTTTAGCCATTCTGACTGGTGTGAGGTGGTGTGTCATTGCAGTTTTGATCTGTATTTCCCTAATGCCGAGTGATGTTGAGTATTTTTAATGTTGAGTATTTTTCCCTGTTGGCCATTTGGATGTCTTCTTTGGAGAAATGTCTGTTCATGTCTTCTGCCCATTGCTTGATTGGATTATTTGTTCTTTGGGTGTTGAGCTTGATAAGTTCTTTTTTTAAATTTTTATTTATTTGAGAGAGAGAGAGAGTGAGAGAGAGAGAGAGAGCACAAGCTGGGGGAAAGGCAGAGGGAGAGGGAGAAGCAGACTCTCCACCGAACGGGGAGCCTGATGTGGGACTCGATCCCAGGACCCTGGGATCATGACCTGAGTTGAAGGCAGACACTGAACGGACTGAGCCACCCAGGTGCCCCGAGTTTAATAAGTTCTTTATAGATTTTGGATGTTAGCCCTTTATCTGATAAGACATTTGCAAGTATCTTCTCCCATTCCATCGGTTGTCTTTTGGTTTTGTCGACTGTTTCCTTGGTTGTGCTTTTTATCTTGATGAGCTCCCAATAGTTCATTTTTGCAACCCAAACAATTATAATAGCTCCTATATCCCAGTCATTATTTCAAAGATAAAATAAAATATATATGAGTAAGAGAAATCACTTTCACTAGAGCACATACTTTCCCACAGAGAGCTCCTAAATTTTACTTCCAGTGCAAGTCTCCAGATTACCAAAAGGTGGATCTTTTGTATTTGACCACGGTAAAGCTAAAACACTGAGATTATGAAGTAATAATTAACCAAATGCGGAGTTGTCCCTAGGCACTGAAACGGTTAGGTCCCATATGAACTCAACATCTATTCAGGACTGTGTTAATGACTTACAGCCAACTTTAATGTGTTCTTTCATCTTTTCCCTCAATGACAGTTTAATAACAATACAATTGGAAATGTCTGTACGAAGTGTTAACTTGCAAATAACTTTACTGCAGTTTGACAGATACACACATGCTGTACTGTGTGGCTCGGAGAGGATAATCTCCCACAGTGAACGCACTGGGGTGACCCTTTTATGTATTTTATTTTTTAAAAGATTTTATTCACTTATTTGAGACAGAGAGAGTGTGTGTGCGCCAGCAGGGGGAGGAGCAGAGGGAGAGGAAGACAATCTCCAGCAGACTCCACACTGAGCGCAGAGCTCGACACCGGGCTCGATCTCAGGACCCCAAGATCATGACCTGAGCCGGAAACAAGAGTCAGATGCTCAACGGTCGGATCCACCCCGGCGCCCCTGGGGTGACCATTTTAAAGCACCTGCACGTATACCAACTCATTGAACTTTCACAGCTGTCCTGGAGGTGGGCAAGACAGATACTATTATTTCTAGTCCAGCACTGAGCAAACTGAAGCTGCGGCAGGGTCTCTCTGCTGGAATTTGAACCCTGGTCTCCTGACTCTCACGGTCAACTGTGGTCTCCACCTTCTATGCTGGATAATATATACACAGCAGAAAGAATGAGAGAGAGGGAAGGTGGAAAGACCATACGAGATCACATTTCTGGGCGCTGGGGCACCAAGGAGAATCACTGCTTATTTGCTTTCAGTAAAGAAAAAACTGAGGCTACTCAGCACAATCGGACTTAACACGAAGACCTCTTGCATTAAATCTCACCATATTCTATAAACAGTAATTTGTCCTCAAATGTTCCCAGAGTTGAGCAGACGCATACGGAGTCTCGCTTCAGTGTGAAGATGACAGTGGACACAAAAAGATTAAGAATGCACGGGTATCCCCCCTCTCATGTGCTCTCTCTCTCTCATTCTCTCTGTCTCAAATAAATAAATAAAATCTTTAAAAAAAAAAGAAAAGAAAAAGAATGCACGGGTGTTCCCTGAGGACCCGGAAATCTGCAAGAGGGGATCATTTCAAGAGCGGCGTGGGCAGCCCTACGGAGGTGGGCTGACGTGTGTGGCATTTAGTTTGAGAAGGGGGGAGAAGTGGCTCAGGAGACAGGCCCTGGGTGGGTAAAGGTCAAGGACGAGCAAAGCCAAGGACGCTCGATATGGAACCGTGCTTCGGGGCAGTGGGGACGCCGGGCTAAAGGGAGGCCATGCTTCGGTTCTCTAGCACGTCCGATCCCTACACACACCTTTGTTTATGCAATCTACCTTCTCCCAAGGAGCTACCTGAGGGAACCTGCGGAATTATATACCTGGCAGTTGGAACACAAAGGTAAACAAAGGGCAGACACAGCCTGAGGTCACCGAGTGAGCTGGTAATAACATCACAAATTCCTAAAGGGAAGGGTAGTCTGGTTGCAGCTGCAAACGCCTCCAGGGAGGAGGTAGGCACTCACTCGGGGTCCAACACACTCCACGGAATAGGCTTTTTCCGACCGTAGCCGCAGATTTGGTGCACGGGTGAGTCCTTCTGCGCAGCCCGATCTGATGCGCTTCTCAGTCGAGAATCAAACCTCTCAGGGACACCTACGAATGGCCAGCCAATGTCATGGGCAAGCAGGCTTCCTTCCCTGGCTTCCGAAGTCTTGAAATGGTGGCCAATTCCGGCTCCCTTTGGAAGATCACTCCCTGTCGGGACATTTGCGAGCATCTCACACGCGCGCAAGGGAGATGACATTGTCCGTGCCTCGCAGGCAATGTGCGTTTCGCTTTAAAAACAGAGACCAGGGCGCCTGGGTGGCTCAGTTGGTTAAGCGACTGCCTTCGGCTCAGGTCATGATCCTGGAGTCCCGGGATCGAGTCCCGCATCGGGCTCCCTGCTCGGCGGGGAGTCTGCTTCTCCCTCTGACCCTCCCCCCCTCATGTGCTCTCATTCTCTCTGTCTCAAATAAATAAATAAAATCTTTAAAAAAAAAACCAAAAACCAAAAAACAAAAACAGAGACCAGTCTGGAACCCAGAATTCAGTAACGTGGCCCATAATAAAATGTTAACAAGTCCAAGCTTCAACGGAATCAGAAACCAGATGCTGATAGCTTGTGTCTGGTGCTCATCATAGAAAATAAGCTTCATGGGAGCGTGGCCTTGAGAACCTGGTTCCTGCCGTCTCTCCCATGCCTAGTCGAGCGTGTAGCCATGACCTGGGCTACCACTGGCTCGTTCTGAGTAGTGGAAGTGACCGTGGGGGCTCTAGTCCTTTCCTGACTGCTGAGCCTGCCTAGAAGTTTGCGCCTTAGCTCGGAACACATCCCCTTATCCTCCCCACGCATGTTTTAACTCAGTGGTTCACAGGCTTTTCCCTGAGAAACTGGTGTTTTAGGAACAAGAGCATGTAGACACACAGACACGCATTCACATCCCGGAAATGTTTCAGAGACTGGCATCATTTGGCAGTCGGCTTCCAGGTTTACATCCGATTCTCAGCTGCCCAGAGCGGGGGCAAGCTGCTTGGGATTCTTGTAGGCACCAGGTGCAGTCAGAGCCTGAACCCCCTTCCCCCCACCCCCAGGTGACAAAAGCTGAGTTCCTCTGGGCTCTATTCTGGGGCAGATAGGACCGAGGTGCTAATTCACACCTCATGACAGCCAGGTCCTCAGATGGGTCTCCCAGGCCCAAGAAGTGCCCTGCTTCCTACTTTACAATAGTCCAAAAAAAAAAAAAAAAAAAAAAATACACTTCTCATGGTATTTTCTTTCACATCATCCTGCAATTTGAGTGAGTGCACACAGCTCAGAATAATTAGATCCCAAGTCAGCCCCATTGCTGAGCCGTTCCCCCCTTCAGGAAGCTACAGACCTTCCCTGAGCGAGCGGTATGCAGGGGAAGGCTGAGGCAGCAATGTGGGAATGTGGAGGCTGCTTGGAGTCTCACAATCAGAGCGTGAACCTCCCCGCTTCCCTCCCCCCCACCCCCCTCTCCCACTCTCTTCTCTTGTTGGGGCTCTTAAAGCAGTCATGTCTTCTCTGAAAGGCAAGGCCTGTCCGGACACGAAGCAGCCACGGAAGGTCCTCCAGGCAAGGCTTCCCATAGACAATTTGGCCAAATTCATAAATTAAGTTGAAAATTTGATCCTGCTTGCTGCCAAGCGGGGCTAATTAATTTCTGTAGAGACTGATGAACAGGAAGCACACTATTCATGTTATTTCATCAACAATTAATTCACTAAGCTCAGATTCATTAGTTTCCTGGCATTCGCCATCCTAAACAGTGTTGGAAGGTGTTTGTGGAGGGAGCCCGGCTATTTTAAGCCTTGTGGAGAACACCTGAGGCTTAGCTGCCTCCTTGCAGGTGACTTCACCCTCCCCTGGAGAGGACTCATTAGGGATTGTTTTGCAGCCCCGGGAGGCAGGCCTGGGTGGTGCTCCATTCCTCCCTGGGATGTTCTGGAACTTTGTGGCCTCCCTGGCAGGGGGAAGTCCTGCTCTGGGCCTCGTATTAATCGTGGCTGCACTAATGAGCTTCACAGATGCCCCAGGGTGCTCCCGAGGACAGGAAGCTGGGAGGAGGGGCACTCTAGCTCAGTCAGCTTCAGGTTGGTCTCCTCAGCCCCTCCTGCCCTCCTCAGACTCACCCCCCCCCCCCCCCCGCCCAGAGCAGAGGCCCTGTGTTCTAGAACAAAAGGTCCCCAAGTCAGAGCCATTCATCGGTCAGTCAATCAGTAAGCACCTAATGCATTCATGGGTGCAGACCGGGAAGACAGAGGAGCAGTATAAATACTCCACAAGAATGGTAAGCTCCAAGGGTAGGGACCGTATCTGTTTTACAGCTGTAAATCCAGCTCCTAGCTCAGGTCTGATAGTAGGTGCTCAATAAATGTGAGGGACAGGAAGAAAGGGAGGGAGGGAAGTAGGAAAGGAGGAAGGAAGGAAGGAAGGGAGGAAAGAGAAAGAAAGAAGGAGAGAGAGAAAGAAAGTAAATATAATGACTGAGCCAAAAGCTGAGATGACTATGAGCTACCCCCAGATAGAAATGGGGAGAGATGACAGTCAAAGCCATGCTACGCAGTTGTACAGGTTGCACACTGCACATTTCTGAGGGCACCATTCACACCTGTGTAAATAGATCTTGAATTATGCAGTCTACAACCTGCACAACTGTACACAGCATGGGGATAAACAGAACATTTCAGGCTGAGCGCACAGCATGTGCAAAGGCCTAGAAGTAAACAAGAAAAAACAAGAGCACTGAGTAACTAAAAGAAGCTCAGATTAGCTAGAAATCACCTTGAGGGTGAAGATTGTATTTTCTACTTCTCTGTATCTTCCACATGGTACCTCACACATAGTGGCAGGTGAGGGATGGTCCCTGAATTTACGTAAATTAAGTAAACTTCAGGTTTCCTCCCAGAACAAAGAGAACCCAGGACTCCATGCTGATGTTCAGCCCTGTGATCATGCCCAGCACCATAAAGGAGGTGCTCACTCCACCAGGGTCCTCAGACAAGGAGGGAGAGATGTCTGTCACTTCCAGGCATTATGCTACAGCCCCGGGAGGAGAAAGACACCTTTCAGTGGTGCTTCCTTTCCCTCTCTCCCTTTGGAACAGCGACTTTTAGGTAGCTGTGGTCTGAGTTTATGTTCACTGTGCTATCTCTTAGAGCCGTAAAGGGCTGTAGAAATTGTCTCGTCCAGTCCCCATTTCACTCTGGAGGAGACAATAGCCTGGAGGGGGCGAGAAAGCCACCCTGCTGGTTAACAAAGGAACCAGGGCTCCAACCCTGTCTTTTGGTGTATGTGCTGCCGAAGTGAGCACAAACAACCCTGTCTTTTGGAAGTTCCTGCCCATCACAGGCCTTGGCAAACATTGCCCTCCCCCCTTCCAGCCCCCACCTCCCCAGATAGTATGGCCAGCCTGAAGGTGGGCAAGGTATGTGCATCTGTCCTAATCTGCTCTGAATCGAAGTCAGGAGGAGCTGTCTGTTCTCGGGTCCTAAGGGATATTGTGAAGCTCCATCCTAGTCGTGTGGCTCCCTAGAACCTTCTCTAGCAAAGAGCATGGGCAAGGCAGGCTGGCTGGCTGGGACTTGTAGGAGGAAAGAAGGTGACATGGTTTGGGGAGAGCCCCGTGCAACCCCTCCCCCCAACCCCCACTCCCCAGGGAAGCTGCCAATTGTGTGCCTGCACAGGACAGGAACTTTGCCTGCAAACCTGGCTTGGGGACAACGGGCATCCTCACCCCAGCCGAGGAGAAGCCATGGATGATCCTGCAAGGACGTGCTTCCGTCAGCCAGCCGTGGGCTTGCACACAGAGAGGTGGTCAGGTTGGTTTACCTGGTGGGGGTCCACCCTCGTGAATGAGGACAGGCCAAGGAGAAGCCTCAGAGAGAGCCAGGAGATTCTGGCTCTGCTTCTTGGTAACAGCTATGCACTTGACATTCTCTCTGCTCATGAATTTCCTTTTTTGTCTGTGCATAGTAAACGGCTGGGACCATAGCACGCTCTGGCCCATGGGGCGGGCAAGTCAGAGCCCTCGATGGCAGCCTTGCTCAGAAGCCCTGGCGTGCTCAGACCCTGCATCACTGCGGAGAAACCACTCACTCGTTTCCCCAGGAGGGGTTTGCTCATCGCCGCTTTCCCCATTTCCACGCGGGGAATCCTGGTCCACGCGGGGAAGCCAGGACCGGGATTCTACTGAGCCTCCGATACTCGAAACGTTTTGCAAAAAATATGAAATAGTGCTCTCTTTCCAGTCTCAAGCAGGGAGAGAGGCTGCGTTTCAAAGTTGCAGTACTTCACTTAAGAACGATTCCAGGTTGAAGGAGCCAAACACAGCACTCTCAGCTTTTCGGGTACCCAGGCCCCCTCTTCACAACTGTTACATTATGGAAGATCTGTAAAAATGGGGGAGTCTGCATTCATGCTAGAAGCTGGGTAAGGGCGCCAAACGAATGTCAGAAAACTTCAAGGAGTTTCTGTTAGATTGAGAATAAGTGGTACAAAATGAAAAAAATCCAACCTATAACCAACCGAGCTTCCCGAGAAAGGAGCCAAACCTCAGGGGAGACCTGGGGCAGATGCTGGACATCGTGAATGTCTTCTAGTTTAAAGAGGCAGAAGGTGGAGGGAAAGGAAGACGCAGGGCTGGGGCCCAGGCTTGGAAGCAGTACTAAGCTCAAGGCTTGATGGATGGGGGACGTGGGGAGGGAAGGTACCTTCTAAACAGCAAATGTCCCTGCAGCAGCCCCTGGAGGCAAATCAGGTAAATTTGAGGGCTGCTGAGCTGGAAGGTCTGCTGCAAAGGCGGCCTCATTCAGCCTCAGGCCCCTGGAGGCACCAATATTGTGGGGTTGCGGGCCCAGGGTCGGGGGCCAGGGAGAGGCTCAGAGTGACAGCACAAGGGGAGGGCTGTTTATGCACCAAGACCAGGGCCCAGGTGGAAAATCTAGTAGTGGAAACATGCACTTTGCAAGAATCCCCACTCTCTCTCCATATCCCTGGGTGGCTGGGCCACTGACCGATCCCCTGTTTTAAGATCACATAGCAAACTAAACCAAAAAACAATACCAAGGCCAAGGGGGCAGGAGGGCGGATTCAAGAAATGCTGAAACCCGGGTTTTGTTTTTGTTTCGTGGGGAGTGGGGATACAGGTCTCAAGGAAAGTCTGATGGTGCAAGGGTGAGAGGTACCCAAAGGGGAGGAGAGTCTACGGACAGTCTATAAAATACTGATGACGATCATAACAATTAATCATCATAATTCTAGCAGCAGCAGCTAACATTTGTTATAAGTGATTAAATGTCAGAGACAAAGTTCTAAGTGGTTTCGTCCTCACAAAAAAAACCCCCAGGACACCTCTTAGTATCGCTATGCCCATTTTATGGATGTGCACATGGAGGCTCAGAGAGGCTGAGGAACTTGGAGGAGGTGGGAGGGCAAGAACACACTTCTGAAAAAATATTTACTGCAAAAAAAAATACATCTCACATGGCATCTGCTTTATTCTCTCTATAAAATTCAGGAATGCTTTCAAGACACAAAACCTGAATTAAGATGAAAGAAACATAGGAAGGAAGTCGGATGACATAACAATAAAACGATGTGAATCTAAAATGTTATGGTGGAATCTGAAGCCTTAGAAGCAGGAAAGAACAGAATTTATCCCGGGGAAAATGAAAATAGAATCTGTCTCTTCCTCTGTGGATGGCCTGGCCAGAAGGAGGGTCCAGGGGTGATGGTGAGGTTTAGAATCATTAGAGGCTCAGGCCCACGACTTGATTCTCTCACTGGAAACATTTACACACTTTCATGCGCCTGGAAAGATCTGGATTTGAGCCTGCCAAAAGAAAGACGATCAAACTAGATGACTTTGCTGGCTTTCCAGCCCCCTCTGCTCTACAAATTTTCCTTCTATCAAGTCACGTAAACGGGTCCTATCAAAAGTTAGGTTTGAGGGATAGTGATTCCTTTGGAGGGGGGGAGGGTGAGACTGTTAGGTCTATTTCCCTTTCTTGGTTTAAATCAGAAGTCCAGTACCTTGCTCTTTCTTTCTTTTTTTTTTTTTTTTAAGATTTTATTTATTTATTTGAGAGAGAGAGAATGAGAGACAGAGAGCACGAGAGGGAAGAGGGCACAGGGAGAAGCAGACCCCCTGCCGAGCAGGGAGCCCGATGCGGGACTCGATCCCGGGACTCCAGGATCATGACCTGAGCCGAAGGCAGTCGCTTAACCGACTGAGCCACCCAGGCGCCCTACCTTGCTCTTTCTATGGGCCCTCTGCCTTGCCTACTCTCAGCCTTGGTGCTTTGGGCGGGCCTCCCTTCTCTCCCCAGCTCCCAGGGTCGGGTCGGCACTGACCGTCTTCAGCTCTCTCCCCACCTTGGTGCATAAAACTGAGCCGCAGTAGCTTCTGACCCCGAGGGGAGATGTCTGAGAACAGAATCAGCACAGTTGCAAGAACAGAGCTGGGCTGAGTCACACAGATCATTTAGACCCTGCCGGCATCAAGGTGTGCTGGCCACTTAGCCTGACTCCGCCAGGACTCTCCAGAACATACGCCAACAAATTCCCTTTCTGCTCAAGCCAGCTTGTAACTGAAAGAGCTCCAACTGACTCGGGTGGGCAGAATAAATCAATAACATGGTCTAAAGGTAACCTTACTTTTCTGAGAACCTGCGGGTGTTGAATAGAGCATTAATACTAGCCTCTGTGCTCACGAGAGCATTCTGTCTTCAGATACTTTTTACGAACAATCAACAGAAGGAAAATCAATGAGCTGCACATAAATGGTACAGCATATAAACAGAACTTCATTCATGTATGCTTTTAGTATTTTAATAGTCCTGAGGGCTGCCTTCCTCACCAGGTTACCGACCCTCAGGGCCTCAAAGACCAGAGGAAGGAAGAAGCAGCAGGAATTAAAGGTGACATGACTGGTTTCCCGACCCCAATGCCAAGCCCACCCAGTCTGAAGACGAGCCTGTTAGGTTTCCAAAGAGGCCAAGCCTCTCAGAAGACGTCTATGGCCGTGCCAAGGAAGAAAAGAGGAACAGAGGAGAAAATCTCTTTTGTTCATCTAACCAACATTCCCCCGCCCTCCCCCTATGCTCTGGCCTCAACAGCCTCCTTCCAGTTCCCTAAAAGGGCCCTGCTTCCCTCTGCTTTCTCCTTCTCTATGTGTTCCTTCACGGCACCTACCTACCGCTGTAGGAAATAAAACGCTTATTGATGGTTCTTTGTTGAACGTCAGACTCTTTCTCAACAGTAACGTCTGCAAGGAGGTAGCCACGCAGTCGTCGGCCTCTGCTCCAGACCCAGAGGCCAGGCAGCCTCACAGCAAAGTGTGTGCTGAATAAATGAATGTAGGAATGAGTGCTTATTGCTTCTTTGGGGTTAAGAGGGATGAAGCAGTGAGTGTCTTCGTACATTATTTTTGAACTGAGATTTTCTTCTCCTTCTCAAGCCTTTTCTTTACTGAAAGGTTGCTATATTGACTTTGATCTTCTATTTCTTCAGAGGAGGGGGAAGAAGGTGGGCACGCTTGGAGCTCAGCGGAGGGAGGAAGGAGGGACTTGGTGCTCCCTAGAAACTGGTCCTGTGAGTTTATCTGTCTCGGGATGCTTGTGTGGATTATTTAGTGGAGGGGATAAAAGCTATGTTGATTCTACTTCCAGAAGGGAGTCTAACCTCTGCAGCCAGAATTCAGGTGGTGGGTACTGGTTGATTGTTCAAATTCTGATTTGGAATAAAAGAACGTTAATACATCGCCCCTACTTAGAATTTTCCAATTTGCCCCTATCTGAAGACCCTTGAGAACTAGGAGGGGAATGTGAAGCTCAGAAAAACAACTTCTCTCTCTCCTTTTAAATTAAGTAAACGATGCCTCATCCATTGGGGGAATATTATGTATCCATTAAAATAGTGGATCCTGGGTGATGGACACTGGGGAGGGTATGTGCTCTGGTGAGCGCTGTGAATTTGTAAGACTGATGAATCACAGACCTGTACCCCCGAAACAAATAATTCATTATATGTTAATAAAAAAAATAAAATAGTGGATAATAATGTGAAACATGATTATGCTACAGAATCAAGTCTGAAAACAAAATCAGAAACAGAAGCAGGATCCAGTCTTGTAGCTACAGAATAGAGATAGGCACCCTGCATGGCAGGGCCTGGCTTGCCTGCCCAGCAGCATCTCCCGTCACCCCCGCTCCTGGGGGCCCCTGCCCTCTGCCCGACAGCCATTCTACACCCACATTTCACTCACGCCTGCCCCCGCCCCAACGGCCACCCCTCCCCTCTCCTGCACAATTCCCCATGATTCTTCCGGTCTCGCCTTAACATATCTCTTCTGCTGGAAATCCTTTGCTAAACCCAGGGTTGAGCAAGTGCCCCGAGGTCAGGCCCCTCCCACAGGTGCTCCCAGGACATCACACTCAGCGAGGGTCTCTCTCCCTCTCGGCTGTACGGAGTCCTTCCTTGTCCTGGTATCCAGCACTCTGCCTGGCACAGGGTCTCAGTATTTGTGGAATACGGACCAGGGGGGAAACAGGCCAAAATGTTGCTAGTGGTTGCCTCTTTAGGGGGGCAACCCATGCTGATGGGTGTTCCTTCTTTCTCCTTTTCTGTATTTTCCAAAAGTTCTACAGTAAGCATGGATTACATTTATGATAGAAAACAATGGCCACTCTTGGATCACAACATATCTGGAGAGGGCGTGAATCGGGGCAATATCAACCGTGTTTTCTTTTCTCATAGAAGGACAGTGGGAGGGCGCCTGGGTGGCTCAGTTGGTTAAGCGACTGCCTTCGGCTCAGGTCATGATTCTGGAGTCCCGGGATCGAGTCCCGCATCGGGCTCCCTGCTCAGCAGGGAGTTTGCTTCTCCCTCTCCCGCTCCCCCCTCGTGCTCTTTCTCTCTCTCAAATAAATAAATAAAATCTTTAAAAAAAAAAAAAAAAAAAAGAAGGACAGTGGGATTTCGGGTTTAGGTCCTTATCTGGGGGGAAAACATGTAAATTTGCGAGCAAATGTCATGAGCCTGGCGGGCTCTGTGATGATGTTCTCCCAGGGGGCTGTGGACGCTGGCGGAGCCCACCCTGGCAGGAACAGGCTTCTCCTCTCTCTATTTCCAGCACCCCACTCAGGGCCTGGACCGGTGCAGGCACTTACAAATGTTTGCTGAACTCCTTGGCATCCGTTTTAAGGATGAAACGAGACTAGATGATGCAAAGAAAGCAGCTTGTGTTCTGTGCCATTGTTCTGGAAGTCTGGGGCACATGATAGGGGAAATTTCCCTCCGTCACAGAAATAGGAGCACTCTGGCAGGTGGGAAAATGCAGAGTTCCAGTCCACTCATCTAGAGGTAAGATTTAAGGGACTTCGATTGTCCAGACAACCACTAAAAACATAAACAAGCAAAAAAAGAAAGAAAAAGAAAAAGAGAAAGAGAAAAAGAAAACAGAAGGAAAAAAAAAAAACAGAAAAAGAAAAGAAAAAAACAAATCCCAAAGGATGATCCTATTAAGCTCATGAGGCCATGTTGTCTGGTTCATGCCCTGGAAACCCCCAAGAGCTTTGTGGGGCCTCCTCCTGAGACCGTGTGTGGGGCCCTGGGCCCCAGTGTGACGGCAGGAGTCCCACACTGTCACGGGCACGCCGCCTTCCACTGCCAGGGCACTCGGGACCGTCTGACGGCACAACACGGAAGGTACGCTACCAGAACTAGAAAAGGCCCTTGAAGAACATCTCGTGACTTCTACCCCATCCTTTTACAAAGAAGCACAATTCGGGAGGTCAGATGACCTTCTTCAAATCACAGAGCAATAACCGTAAAACCATGATATACGATGAATAGACCAAAAAAACCGTAGGCTCCCGGCTCCCTGTGCCAAGGTGACTAACTGAGGGTTGGCCTGACCCAATGAGATCAAGGACGGCAGGGGGGAGTGAGCCCTATGGTATAAGGTGATTCCCAACCAACATTCTTTTCATAGTTTTTTAATTGGTTCTGAAGAGTGATTACCCTCAGTTGTTGGAACCACTGATTTCTGGGCAAAGTCCCACCGCCCAGTCTTGCCGGACAGAAAAAGTATTTAATAATTATTTTCCCCATGTATTGTTGCAAAGTGGGTTCAGAACAAGCCCTCCCCAGCAACACACACACACACACACACACACACACACAGTTTTCCATGTTGCTCCCCTGGGCAGACTGGGTGCTTTCTGAAGGCAGGGTCCAACTTGTCCATTTCTGTACAGTGCCTGGGGCCGTGCCTATTCTGGATGAATGAACAAATGAATGAACAAGTGAATGAAGAGTGAAGACTTAGTAGTCGGGCTGTCCTACTTAAGTGTCAGTGGACCACACCCATGTCTCGAGGCCAGTTCTTACAACCCACTCTGCAGATGCATTTGGTACGACAGGAAGTAATTAAAATACACCATAAGCATTGAGGGAACGTTGTCAACGCTCATTCCTATAAGCAACAAACAATGTGGAAACTGCATTTCCCCCCCCGGAAATGGGGGCATGCTGACAAGTGGGAAAAGCAAAAATCTCCAACACAATATGTAAAATCTAGTCGGGAAGAAAGAAGCCACATGAAGGAGGCATCCTCCACATTTTTGATGCAAGATTTACACATATATAGTGTTTGGGGTTATTTTTTTGGGAGGGTGGCTTTTAGGCCCTTTATGACAGGACTTTTGTTTTTGCCCCTCCAGTAATTGTTCTTTCTTTCCACGTAATTTTTCTCAGATACGAAAGGCATCCACTGCAACACGTACACACACGTAATTTTGTGTTTCTTTTGCGAACTCACCCTTCCCTCCACGTGTAACTGTTAAAACCACTCTAGCGCTCAGGTCCCTTATTTAGTACCTCCTTAAAATTCAAGCTATTATTTCTCTTAATGAGCAAAATTTGGGGATATTATCCTACTCATCTGCACTTCTCGGAGACTACAAATTATCAGGAAGCAGCTCATGTCTAGACACCCACAGGTGTCATTTGAATCACCGATTTAAGCTGTTTACACCCCACATGGTTTTATTTATCCTTCAACATCAGATCTCTGTTTAATTAAACTTTACTCTGGTCCTCCTGGCGAACGCCGGCAGGATCTCCATCCCAGCACAGAGGCGGTTTCGCCCTTTTGAATTCCATCTTTGCCTCTGTCTGTTCCAGCACAAGAACACTCTGGCGGCCCCCATCTGACAGCCTGCTTTCCCCGGGTGCCCTGAGTCCTGAAAACCACAGGCAGTTGCCAAGGATGCCTCCCATTTACAAGCTGTTCTCCAGCTAACGCTGATCTTCCCCAGACGCTAAATCATAATCTTCGTGTTTTTCGTATTTCACATTCTAGCCACAATTTCAACATCCCATCCCCGTGACATTAGGGAATGATAAATCAGCAGGCGGGACAGCTCCCCTGTACAGACTGGTACGGTCAGACTGGGCTCTGCCAACGCCCTCGCTCCCTCCAGATGTCAGCGCCCGCGGGGTTAACCCTTTCCCGCAGCTCTGCCCCCCACCCTCCCAGGGCCGGGAGCTTCCCCACGCCGCTATTTTTAACAACATAAAACAGCTCTTATTTCTTCTCTTTTTAAACTTTCCTCTTTTTTCTTTTCCTTTTCCTTCTTCTCCTGGCCTTGCGAGACCTAACAGTACTTTAAGGCAAATAAATATGCTCTCGAACCACATGCGGTGTAAACACATTTTTTTTTTCTTAAATGAGTCTGTATTAACATCATTTTGCTCTCTCCTCTTCACCGTATATTATTAGAGGGGGAGGAAGGTGGAAAAGCATATTCTCAGGTGGAGAAATACTGAATGCTAATGTTTTGTTGTTACTTTTTAAGGAGCTTTATTGAAGTATGACTTACATACCATGGAATTCATCCATTTTACGGGACAATTCAATGGTGTGGGGTATATTTATAGAATTGTGCAACCATAGCCATAATCTAATTTTAGAACGTTTCTACCCCCCCAACACAAACTCCTCAGTGCGCATTTGCAGTTTCTGCCCCCGCCCAGCCCCAACCTCAGGTAACAGCTAATTTACCTTCCATCTCCATGGGCATTTCATACAAATGGAATCCTACAATAGGTGGTCTTTTGTGTCTGGCTTCTTTCACTTAGCCTAATGCTTTTGAAGTTCAGGGCTAATGGCTTTTATTAGTTGGCAAAGCTGTTTGGACTGGCCAAACTGTCCCAGAAGGCTACGTAATCTAATGTGTACATGCTAAGTGGGCTCTCAGAATGCGTGCTGCATAGACATGTCCCCTGCAATAGAGTGAGCAACTCACTTTTCTGTTTAGGGTCAAGTTCTAAGGTGTTGCAGGGGAGGAGGGCCAGCCGAGGGCCATTCGCAAATACAAAGCCTCTCAGTCACTAGTTGGTATTGGTTTTGAATTAGAGAGAGAAAAATCCAATCCATTCAATTCACCTGTCAGTTTAAATGACAGCTCAGGGCCAGGTAACTTATTAGATAAATTGAAGGGCCTTTAAACGTTCCCCCTTTCATGTTATCTAGTGAGATTATATGTTAAAGTACTTTGCATATGGAAAGGACATGCTCGTGGGGAGAGTCTTTTTCACGTTAGCTAATATAGATCACTGAGGGAGTGAGAAAGAGAAAGTAAAGGCCAAACGGGATGTCTGTCCGAGGCAAGCAGGAGGAAGAGAAGGGTGGGAAGGAGGCAGGTCGGTGGTAAGCAGGGCGAGCTGTTCCTGCCCCACCTCTTCTCAGCTGCTAGTGATGACCTTGGAGCTTTGGGGCTGTGTTTTCAAACTCTCCCCATGGCAGATTCCCAAGGGCAGCCCTGACAAGGAGCCCTTCTCCCACCTAAAGGTTGTGGCTACAGCCCAGGTTCATAACCACGGCTGCACATCAGAACCTGCTGTGGGGCTTTTAAATGACACCCAGGCCCAGGCGGATCCTAAATCAGTTAGATCCAAGTCTCTGGAGATGGGGCCTGGGCATAAGTATGTTTGAAAATCTCCCCCGGGTAATTCTAATTTAGGGGGAGGCCCGAGAGCCCGTGGGCTACAAAGAACAGCGCTTACCAAATTTAAACGGGTACGAATCACCCAAGGATCTTGTTAAATTGCAGATTCTGATTCAACAGGTCTGGGAGGTCTGTGGCTCCTGTTTTTAGAACAAGCTCCCAGGTGATGCTGATGCTATTGGTGGGCCCCAGACCACAGTCGGAAAGGTGAGGAGCTAGAGAAAAATCCAGGGTTTCTGGCCAGCACGGGGTGTTCTATCATCTACCTCTCTTCCCGACCAGCAGCATTAGCATCACCTGGGCTAGAAACGCACTTCCTTGGGCCTTACCCCAGATGTATTAAATCAGAAAATCCGAGGGCAGGGCCCAGCAACGAACACGCTGTTTTCACAAGCTCTCCAGGTGATGCTGACGCACATTACAGTTTGAGAACCATGGATCTATTTGCATTTCCTAAACATGCAATGCCCCATACATGTATTCCTCCTGGCTAGATGACCTGTCTTCCTCTGACCCTCCCTCCACCAAACTCCTATTCATCCCTCAAAACACATCTCTTCTGTGGTATTTCCTATCCCACGTTGCACTGTTAACGACAGACTCCCCAGAACCTGCTTTTATAGCATTTGTCAATTTCAAGCTATCAGCGTGGAGATGCTGAAGTCAGAGCCGGGACGAGATGCATGCTTGCCAGCAAGACATGGGCTCCTGCCTGCCACCCCCTCTATCCTCTACGTCCTTAACCCGCTGCAGTAAGTATATGGCGGGCTGGCTGACTTCTTGCTAGGTGGTGAATTCTTTGAAGGCTGGTTCCATGTCTTTCCTCTGCCTCCCTCCAACATCTTCAAGTGGGGCCTGCATATAGAAAGTCCTTCTTGTATCTTTACCGAATTGACCCCGACCTCTGTTGTGACATCATATTCCCATACCCACACAGGTGACTGAAATTTTCAAAATGAAAACGGTTCATCAGTGAGATCCTTGCTTTAACGTAAAAAAAATAACTTTAGATGGAGCATAATGCCAGGTACCATCTATATTTTATTCCAGGCTTTGGGCACAGGCCATCAAGTTAATTATGACGGTATCCCCATTAGAAATAGCATGAGTTAGAAGCACGGCGTTTGTTCAGTGAAAACCTAGGCACGGAAGTGGAAGGCTGCAGAAGGTGGCCTCATGGAGGAGGACCTCGGGGCCGGGGGACGTGCTCCTGGCTCTGCCGCCGACCTGGTCTCAGGGCTCCCCACCCTGCACGCCCACCTGCAAAGGAAGGTGCTACGCTAGCTTCCCAGCTCTAAAGATCTATCTCTAGTTAGTAAATTCCAATTTAGGACTCCAAATGCTGTCTGCCCAGAGAAGAAAGCATGAATTCAGAAATGTTTTCTTCATTAAAAAAAAAAAAAGCCTTTCTGTTTTATGGAAAGGGTTAAATATCTAATATGCCCTAAAGCATTAAGGGCTTGGCATCTTGTCCTCCTTCCTCCTGATGAATTGCCTGACACTTCCATGATCCTGCAGCTCCTTTCTTTAGAAAATAACATTTGGTTCTAGTCATGGCAGAAGCCTGGGCTTTGCTGATTTAAGGCTATGAAGGAATGTGACAGCAAATTTAAATACTTTCCTATCTATAAAAGCACCGGGTCCTGAAACACAAATGTTAACAGAAAACACTTCTTAGGTACAACAGAGTTATCGCTAATCATCAGTGGTTCGGTTAGTATTTGTTTATCTCTCATTCTCGTTAGCAACTGCAAAACTTGGATTCAGTTATAATTTTCTATATCGCTAGACCATGTTAAGGCTGGACTGTAATTTCAAGGTTCAGATCTCCACGGATTAACTTTACAGTATGAACACTTAGGACACACATTTTCTCTTTTTAAGATATAGGCTTACATCTCAGGGATCACAGCACTGATTCTGCAGAGAAAGGATTTATTGATAAGGTGTATTACGGTCTTTGGAGATACAAATAGACAATGGTGCCACTAAAAGAGGCGATTTTCAAAAGACTCTCCAAGGAGGCTTAAATATTTTTGGCAAGTGGGAGTTCAGGGATAAACTATTCCCTTGGCAATTCAAAAACATAAATTAGGATAATTGTTTCAGAAAATGGTTGGGGAAGGAGATGTGCTGATAAGTTTGAGCTCCAATTAAGAAGTGTCTTTTTCAGCTCACGCTTTGACTCCAGATATGTCTCCCTTCTGTTCGTCAACACGGCCTCAGACCCATCTACTTCAAGATCATCTGTCTTATCCCTTCATTTGGGTTGACAACTTGGGTTTCAACATTAGGTAGAGGGAAACGAATAAAAGATCATTCCGAATTTAAACAAAGAATGAATTTCAGGAAATACCTCAGCAATGTTTTTATTCTTTTCCCACTGGGGGCTCCGAACGTGTCAAACTGAAGCTATTAGCTCACCCACGAAAATCAGTTCGGGGCCCCTGCCGTTCGTTCCCCGGGATGCCATTCTCCCAGCTTGGCATTCCGTCCGGAAGGGTCTTCTTTCTTCCCTCTCCTTCACATTCCATATCCAGACAATCACTAAATCCTGCCAACTATTGCTTGTAATGCGTCTAGAATACAGCCTCCCGTTTTTTGTTCCTTCTTAACTTCACAGTGCATAGTCATCACTGGGGAGCTTTGTAAAAATGTACAACTGCAGCACTCTTCCCCCAAGCTTCTGATTCAGGATGTCCACAGTGGGTCCCAAGAAGTCTGTAATTCTAACAATGCAGCCAGGGATCTGGGAGCCAGCGGGGATGAGCAATGGGAGCTAGAGTCGGAGGGAAGAAGCATGCTCCAGGCAGGGAGGCCGCGAGCTGAGATGCCCAGGCAGGAGGAAGCTAAGGAGGGACAGAAAGGACAGAGAGGCAGGGGGCAGCCTGATGCTGAGCTGCAATGTGGGGGCCTCCCAGACCATGGGAAACAGGCCTGCTTTGGACAGGCGGGATCTGAGGTGCCTGTGAATCCCAGCCGGACATATCAGTTGGAAGCAGGAAATGAGGATCGGTAGCTGGGGAGCGAGGTCTGGGCTGGACGTGATCATCTGCTCTCTGGAACGGAGCTTGCCAACTGCCATGAGAAGCCTGTCAAGATGGAAGCCCATTTAAACAGCAATTGGGGAAGATGAGCCAGCAGACAATATGGGAGGAAGAAAGAAAAGGACTGTGGAAAACCAGGAAATCAAAGAGGAAGTGGTTAGCTATATAACAGTCACCCTAGTATTTTTGGTGCCCTGAACAGAGCAGGGATATAAAAAATGTTTTCCAATGGAATGGAGATGCTGCAGGTCACGGAAGGTAAGAACTATGGGGATTTGTCCCATGAAGCACTTAGAGGGTCCCTCCGGGACCTGGCAAGGGCAGCCTCAGTGGAAGGGGGGGTGGGCGGATTGCAGGTGGTTTTGGAGGAACTAAGCGGTGCGGTGTGTAGTTGGCAGGTGCTCAGAAAGCATCACTGAACAAGATGAGGAGAGGGGGGACAGCAGGTGGATGGGACAGCAGGTGGGGGTGAGTTTGCTTCGAAGACAGAGAGTGGTAAGGAAGCAGAGAGCAAGGCTATTTGGTTTTTCCCTGGGTAGGTAATCCCCTTCCATTTGGGGTACATGGACTTTTTTTTTTTTTTTTAAGATTTTATATGTTTATTTGAGAGAGAGAGCACGAGGAGGGGCAGAGGGAAAGGGACAAGCAGATTCCCCACTGAGCAGAGAGCCCAACCCAGGCCTCGATCCCAGGACCCTGGGATCATGACCTGAGCCAAAGGCAGACGCTTCTCCCGGGGGCTTTTAACACCTGAGCTGAGGAGAGACCTTCCCTTACAGGCCTCCCATCTTTGTGCTCATCTGGGTTGTTCAAAATGTGATGGTCAGGATTTCCTTTTTTGAAGAAACAGTTCCTTAAAAGGCCACGGTTAAAGCCACGTTTGGTCCACGTGTTTGGCACCTGCTCTCCCGACCCAAGGGAACTGTGACCTAATGCCATCTGATCATGGCACGTGTTCCTGGGCCTGGCGCCTTGTGTGCACGCCCCACAGGGATCCCCCAAGGTGGGGACCTCCATCCACACTCCCGGGATGAGGAGGCTGACCGGCAGCCTCCCTCCTCCCCTGGGTGGTCAAGCCGGGATTCCAGCCTCGCTGCGCCTGACTCAGAGGCCTCAGGACTGCGCCCGGCCAGCCCTTGCCCCAGCTGTGTACATTCCAGGATGACATGACCGCGTCTCCCCCCAAGTTCCTGACCTTTTCACATTCCAGACCCTTCCCTCTAATTGAGGTGTGGTTTCTGCAGTCGCCGCTCGAGGCAAAGCCCTCGCAGCTCTGTCCCCCAGCCTCCCTGTCCGCCTCGCCCCTCCGCAAACCACACAGAGACCTGGCAGCGGGCAGGAGCCGCTCACCTTCCAGAACGACACACTCGGCCCCACGGGTGCGCCAGCATGCCCGCGCGGGCCTCGTGGGTGGTCCGGCAGCTCCGCCCGAGCCCCTGCGGTCTCCGAAATCCCATCCACTTCGAGGCTTGTCGGAATGCCGGGCACTGTGGTCGGTGCCAGGTGGAGGGAATGCCACGTCACCCGCCCCCCACCGCCAGCTCGGTGCTCCCTCGGGCACATGATGCAACCATCCCTCGGAGGAGTAACTACCACGGCCACCTCCTGGGGGGAAGGGGGGCGGTCAGAGCTGGCGCTCAGCCGGCCTTCCTGCATCCTCCAGCATTACACAGCTCCTGGCACAAGGATGGAGTCACAGCCCAGGAGCCTGCAGGCTCGGAGCTGGGCTGTTCCAGGAGGGACTCAGACAGGAAGAATTAGGCAAGATGACTGGGTAAGGCGATCTGTCGCTACGTTGCATGTTTGGGTGAGAATTTAATGGTTTAAGGGATGGATCCATTAAATCCAACCTGCCCAGCAGGATGCATCTCCACTTAGCTGTGTGTGTCTGTGTTCCTTCCATATTAGTGTTTAGCCAATTAGGGAGTTCAAAAACCTCTGTTTCTTACTGGAGATGTTACAGGTGGCTTTCACTGCCAGACATGAAACCGTTGATCCAAAGACAAGGAGGTTTAGATTGAAGAAGGACAGAAAAGAAACAAGCAGGAGGGCGGGGAGCAGAAATCTTCATGTCAACACTGATCTCCGGGGCCACCTTCAATCTGGTTCATTCTGGAATTAAAGTAGAGCTGCATGGTCCACAGCCTTGCAACAACTGGTGAAGGTGTGGCTTAGAGTGCCCACCTCCCCTTCTTCTGGAGGAGGGGAGGGCATGCCAGCGCATTTGGCCTCAGGAGGTGTGAAGCCTCCAGCCGGTGGGCATCCTTCTGCCCAGGACCACCGCGTAGACTCCTGGCATCCTGGCCCACCAGGGAGCCCCCCTTCGGCCAGAAGAGCAGACACCATTCAAAGCATTCAGCATCCTGGCTGCTGGGGGCCCGAGGGAATCCTCCCTCATCTCCCCTCACCTTGCCAAGGAGATGGGGCCAGAGGAGGGATGAGCCATGGCACACCTGTGCCCAACTGGGAAGGAATTCCCAAACTTGCCCCTCCCATCGGGAACCCCTCCGGATTTTAAAGTGGAAAGCAGAGTAAGTTTGTGAATTTGATGGAGCTTTCCTAGTCTTTGTGTCAAGCAGTGAAGGGGTTCCTCAGGAGTCTCCCAGACAAGGTATAGTAAGATGTCCCCAAAGTAGCACCCGAGACACCCTCTTTCTTGAGTTGTTCTGGAGTCCTGGATCCTAGCTGACCATCCAGCCCCTGGTGTAGAGGTTCTAGATCTGAGATTCATGACACCTCGCCATGGGCTTCAGGAGCTCCTGGAACCCTCCTCGAGCATAGGTAATATTTCATATGCTTTTTCCTCTGCAACTATGACCTGAGTCTCAAGGCACCTGTGGGCCAAGAGGCTAAGTGCCATTTGCCTTGTGTTTCTGAGCCAACGTTCAGTGGGGTTGTTTGGAGATGGGAAACAGAAGGCTTTCAAAAGACTTGGGTTTTGATACAAAGTATGGTATTTTGATGTTGTGTCTTCCCTCTGTCTTCCCTCTGTTGGGAGGTCCTTGGGGGTGAAGAGGTTGGCCTGGGATGCTTTTTCAGGGTGCATTTAAAAAAATTCCAGTATAAATAACATACAGGGTTGTATTAGTTTCAGGTGTACAAAGATAGTGATTCAACAATTCTTTTACTCAGTGCTCATCATAAGTATACTCTGTAATCCCCATCACCCATTTCCCCCATCCCCCACCTACCTCCCCTCTGGTGACCAGCAGTTTGTTCTCTAGAGTTAAGAGTCTGTTTCTTGGTTTGTCTCTTTTTTTCTTTCCAAGTCTGTTTTGTTTCTTAAAGTCCACGTATGACTGAAATCATATAGTATTTGTCTTTCTCTGGCTGACTTATTTCACTTAGCTTTATGCTCTCTAGATCCATCCATGTGGTTACAAATGGCAAAATTTCCTTCTTTTTTATGACTGAGTAATATTCCATTACATACACACATACACACACATACACACACACACCATATCTTCTTTATCCATTCATCAGTTGATGGACACTTGGTCTGTTTCCATAGTTTGGCTATTGTAGATAATGCTGCCCTAAACAATGTGGTGCATGTATCCCTTTGAAATAGTGTTTTTGTATTCTTTGGGTAAATACCTAGTAGTGCAACTGCTGGATTGTAGGGTAGTTCTATTTTTAACTTTTTGAGGAACCTCCATACTGTTTTCCATAAGAGCTGCACCAGTTTGCCTTCCCACCAACAGTGCACGAGGGATCCTTTTTCTCCATATCCTCGCCAACATTTGCTGTTTCTTCAGGGTGCGCCTGGATAAGCTGATTTTATTTCTGTTTTTTCAGGTACCAAGGAGGAGAAGGGAAGGGACAGTGGGTAGTAGAAAAATGCCCTGAGAGATACTGCTCTCTTCACGATGGAGCTTCTTCGAAGACCTGCCTGTCCTGGATTCTCTCCATTTCTGTTCTCACATATACCCCTTAAACCTCAGTGATTTGACTTCCTCTCACCTGTGTCCCGAATCGCCCACCTCAGGTCACCACTGACCTCCCACGTAACTGTCCTTAAGATGCTTTTCAATTCCTGCCCTACCTGACTTGCTTGCAGTTCTATAAGGACCTGAATAATGAATTTTTATCTATCTTTGTCAAAGCATGCACTACCTACAACACTATTAGCTATCGTTCACAAACTCTCTAGAAAAAACAAAGAATCTTAACTAAATTTAACCACCAGTTCTGACCCTGCTAAATTAACTTGATATCAATATTCATACATTCCGGGGTGCCTGGGTGGCTCAGTTGGTTAAGCGACTGCCTTCGGCTCAGGTCACGATCCTGGAGTCCCAGGATCGAGTCCCGCATCGGGCTCCCTGCTCAGTGGGGAGTCTGCTTCTCCCTCTGACCCTCCTCCCTCTCATGCTCTCTGTCTCTCATTCTCTCTCTCTCAAATAAATAAATAAAATCTTAAAAAGAAATATTCATACATTCCTTAAATAATTGTCGAGGACCTACTGGGTGCCCTTCACTGTGCTGGGTCCTGCTGATGTAATGGTGGGCCAGCCCTGTGGTGGCAAAGTAGCTTTCTAGATGCTGCAGGAATGGAATGAGTTGGGTCTGGGTGCTCTTAGGAGAATCACTCTGGGGTTGGGATTTCAATTGTTCCTACCGGAACTGCATTACTCATCTAGGCTGCTCTAGGCTCCCTGGCGACCTTAGTCCTCACAAAGTTAAGACAATCACAAAGTACTTTTCCTTTACGCGTGCGTGCACACACACACACACACACACGAGTCAGCAATAGTTCCAAAATTGGGCGAAAGTGACCAACAGGGCATCAATTTTCTAAAGTACTCAAGGGACCCCAGATATGTATATATATATGTATGTATATATATATACACATGTATATATATATATATATATATATATATATATATGAGAGAAATTTGGCCCTAAGGACTTAAAGACTCAGAAAATACTGTATAGTTGCACCTCCAACTTGCACGCTTTCCAATCTGGCAGAAAGAGGGGGCTGACCATGCAGCCACATGGATCTGGATGCAGGTGGAGAGGATGACTAATCAGGCAGTAACAGGATGAGAGAGGGATTTTCCTGTTGCCTTGGAATTACAGTTAAGTCAGTAAGCCACTCAATCTAGAGAGGATCCAGGGTCT
Source organism: Mirounga leonina (assembly GCF_011800145.1). NCBI lineage: Eukaryota > Metazoa > Chordata > Mammalia > Carnivora > Phocidae > Mirounga > Mirounga leonina. The sequence goes on from NW_023270464.1 coordinate 25,314,682, forward strand.
TCCAGTGAGAACAGCCACTATCAGCAAGGCTTGCTGCGAGGTAGAAGGACCAACCCCATTCCCAGAGAGCTGCCTACTTTCTCACTCACATTAGAAAGAGCCACGAGAAGGTTTCTGGCCTTAAAGGGTTGGTTATGCTTGGGCCATACTTTCCCTTCTTCATGTGCAAGGGGTGGGGGGAATAGAGGTACCCCCCTTAAAGCCAAGTGATGGAGACTCCAAGAGAATCACCAGTGAGGACCGCAAGTTCTAGGCAAAGGGGGCTGGAGCGAGGGGGAGTAGATGACATCGGCTTGTATTCCTGCTGGCTGAGCTGCAGAACCTGCAGGTGGTCAGTGGAGGAAAACGCACAGGAGTGGAGGTGGGGAAAGTCCCTGGGGAAGAGTGTCCTGGGAACACGGCACCTTCAAGTGTTGGCTTTTTGTCTTTTCAGGTCCTATCAACCCACTTTTCCAAATCCTCAAGATCTCCAGACCCCTTCTCCAGGCTCCCAGCCCCCTCCCCAGTTGACAAGAGGCCACACTGCACAACTCCTGGGGTGCTTCCACTAGGCCACAGCGTGAATTGTTCAAATGGTGGCCCTGCCCACTTAGGATGCATTCAGCTGCAAGGAACAGTAAGCCACAAATGGCTTAATCCAAAATGGCACTTACTGGTCACTTAGCGAGAAGTCTGGAGCTAAGTAGTCCCAGGACCGGCGCAGCGGCTCAGCCATGCCATCGAAGACCCAGGCTCTGTTTTCATACTCTACCATCCTCAGCACGTTGGCGTTGTGTCCATTGCTTGTCTCCCTGGGGTTACAACAGGGCTGCTGTAGCTCCGGATATCGTATTCTGAGACGAGTGGCTCAAGGTGGAAGAAGAGGGGCAGAAACAGGAAGCTACTGACTGAGAAGGGCTATGGTCCAGCGTTCCTTTACATCACATTGACCCAAACAGAAGAGAACAGGATTGCCAACCATGGTGCTTGCCCTGAGGTCAAGGACCCACCAGTGTCCTTTTATCAGTAGTAAATAGGCTGAGTACATTGGTTGAAGAGGCAATGACAAGACCCTTGGATCTGCTTTCAAGTGTTTTCTTCACTAAGCTGGAACATAGGTTCATTTCATGTATTCCTTCCTTCACTCATGAATTTAGTGACCATTTATGGGATAACGCCCACATGGCAGGCTCTATGCCAGGTTCTGGAATCATGGGTCATTCTCTTTAACATCACTCAGAAGTTTGCTCTGTCTCTTAGGTCTGTCCCCTTCTCTACCACCTGATCAGCGCCAGTTCTAGTCCAGCCTGATCATTTGCCTCCTTGGTTCTTACTCCTGGCTGGAATGTTGTTGATTGGCCCATTAAAATACCAGATATTCAGCCTCATAACTGGATTCTTGATAGATCCCATCAGTTCTTACACCCACCCCCAAGGTGGCTATTCCAAATGTCTCCCATTGCCCATCCAGCCCCACCTTACTCTTCTCATTAGATCTTTTCTATTTCCTTCCTGGGCAAGCAGAGGTCAAGAACATGTTCTCCCAGCTTTACTCTCCCGGATGGACATGCTTAGTTACCATAACTTCAGTCAGTATCACCTAGAGCTACTCTTTCTTTTCTTGTCCTCCTTTAAACCCCGGCTCAAAGGTCACCTCCTTTTTAAAACCTTAACAGTAATAATACCATCACCAGCACTTATTATGTATCTGGCCCTGGGCTGAGCATCTCACATGAATTATCCCAATTCTATCCTCACAAAGCTATGAGGAGGGCATCATGTCCACGTGGCAGACAAGAAACGGAAGCACAGGTTAAGTTCACTTGCCTGACATTCTTCCAGGGTGGGGCTGGGATTCAAGCCTGGATCTGCCTGGGACTCGAAAAGTCCTGCTCCTCAGCACTGGGCGAAATCTCCTGGGGCTCACCCCACCCCTGTCACTTGTGCCTTCCCTGCTCATGCACACACATCCTCTCCCCAGACAATCACCCCACTGATGACATCTGTCTCTCTTCTTGTCGATTTCCTGCCCTGGACTGGGAGTGCCCAGAGGGCAGAGATCCTGCCTGATTCACAGTGTCCTCCTCAACACCTGCCACTCCCATTGTGTGGTAGCCAGCGGCAGAGTTGGAGTCATGAGTGAGGGTGACACTGGCAGAGGGCAGGGCTGAATCAGGACCAGTTCCCAGCAAAAGGGGTTGCTCGGCTATGAGGTACACACTGGCAGGCTTAGGGTTCACCTCCCTGCATCATTCATTCCCCAAGTATGTATGGGGTGTTGGCTACGTGCCAGGCACTATTTTAGTTGCTGGAGACAAAAAAGCAGGTGAGAATCCCCGCCCTCCCCCAGGAAGCCGACACTCCAGGGGGTGCAGGCACGTTTTCCCAGGCAATGTGCCTAGGTTTCTACCCCTCATCTCCCTGTTTTTCCTCAATGCTGGGACACTTACAGTGTTTGGTGTCAAACTGACTTGTATCTCCTAAGAGTTCTATCTCCTATGTTCATCACTCAGGCTAAAGAGCTGAAGAACCATAAATAAAAGCAAGTACTGAACAGACAAAATCTGAAGGCTTAAAAGTCACCTCCCCCTCTGCTGAACCGTCACCTGCGCAGGGCTCCTTGTCGGGTGTGAGACAAGGCTCCAACTCCCACTTTTCTGTGACTGTAAGTCCTCAACTGAGCTCCTTCTGAGGGCAAGCCAGAGGGCCTTCACCTTCCCCTGTCCCTCTAGAGGGCCAGAGCACCTTAGGTTTGGAGCTCACCCATTCTCCCCCTGTCCCATGCTGGGGGTGGGAGTTTGCCCTTTAGGACCAGATGAGACAGGAGGCTGCTTGCAGACCCCCCCAGACCTGGATAGAGGCAGCCCCCATTCCACCAATGCATCCGTCCATCGCCAGCCCTGACCATCAGGTGTATGCATGCCACACCTCAGGAGAGATCATGGATGAGGAATGCAGGTCCACACAGGGTATGTGACCTCCTAGGCTTGTCACTCTGGGTCACACCATCCAGGGCACCCAGCGCCATGTCCGCCCCACCTGGGGGTGCGGGGAGGGAGATGTGCACTGCAGCAGGCCTCTGCCCTTAAGCATTGAGGTCACCCACCTAGCCATGACCTGTGGAATGGAGAGCTGGAGGCAGGGCCAATTGAGTTCAGACACTACGGCCTCTCCTAGGAGTCCCTAGCCTCGCCAAGGACAATTCCAGGGCCCAGAGCCCTGGGCTCCACTACCAATGGCATGTCTCCGGCTGAGCCACCTCGGCCTGGGGCATGCGACCCCACCCTTGGCCCTGGCCCAGGAGTCCCTGCCACGGTCTGCCCACTGCTCAGCCTGCTTGTTGAGGAAGGGATGTCCCCATGCTGGGCATGTCCTGATTGCTGATTCCAGAGTTACAGGTCCAGGGCAAGGCTGGGAGTGAGCTACGGCTACTGATATGTGCCCAGCGTCACCCAGATGTCACTGAACAGGCATCTGTGCTTTCCCCAGCCCCCAAGTCCAGATCAGGCAGTCTTGGGCCTAATCTTCCTGCTGCCAGGCCACCCTTCCCGCCTCCCACCTCCATGCCCTGCATAGGGAGCCTGCCCTGCCTCCATCCCTTTTGTAACCCTGTCCATGGGGACGGGAGCATGCAGATCCTCTGAACCTAGGTCCAGGGGAAGGAGCTGGTTTTGCAGCCATGTGGGGGTGGGGGTCTGGGTTGCCCTGGGCACCATGGGAGGGGCCAGAAAACCTCACAGGAGGGGGTGCAGGAAGGGTTTGAATGGGCAGTGGCCTGCATGCCCTAGTCAGGCTCTGGGGTCTGCAAAGAGGTTAAGCCTCCAGGATGCCAAAGGGGCTGGCTGCATCCTCCTGGGAGGAACCCATGGGCCATGGCCTCAGTGCGTCCTGGGACAGGCCACTGTGCCTCTCCCAGACTAAGCCCCGGGCAGACGCTCCCTAGCCCCGTCAGCATGAGGTCATCCTGCCGGTAGGAATTTCCTGTCCCTTAAACACTGAGTGGAGACGGTCCCGCCCACTGCCCCATCCGTGGGCTCCTGGACTCACCAAATACCTCAGGCATTCATTGCCAGGCAGTGCCTGGTCCTGGCCTCGTCATGGCTGGAGAGCGGGCGGGTTCCACCATCTGTGGCAGAAAGCAAGGCCAAGTGGGTGGGCCGGTTCCGTGCTGGTGTTCTCTGCACCGCCTTTCTGAGTGGCGGACCCACTGTGTCCCATCGAGCTTTCAGCCTCCCAGTGCTTGGCAGAGCGGGTGGTGCGGGAACCCGGATCTCTGGGGAAACGAAGACCCAAGCGACAAGGTGAATTATCAGGTGACTCAGGCTAAGAATGTGGGCATTAGCCACAAAATCTGTCTCCTAGTCAGACAATGGGGACACAAACCCCTCCCTGCTGGGATGGGAGCCCAGGTGGAAGTTCTTGGGTGTGCGCTCATGTCCTTTACCAACATGCTCCGTGCACAAGAGGAATGCACGAAACCTCTGTCTGCTGTTAAAGCTGTGAGGGGCTCATCAGGCGCCTTTCCCTGGGGCTGTGGCCTGTCATGTCTGGACACGGGAGGAAGGAGGGGTCTGAGCCAGTGTCCCGTGGGAAGGAGGATAAGACAGGCTCAGAAACGGCAGGCTGTGGTGGAGGGCCAGGGCCAGGACTCTGCGAGGTTCCTTAAAAGAAGAGCTGAAGGCAGAAGTGGAGAGGATGTTTGTGTATGTGTGTGTGGGGTAGAGATTCTGGGGGATAAGGGGACCCAACTGTCAAAATGCCACCAGAACGGGAAAGGGGGACCTCTCTTCGCTCTGGAAGGGGCTCGGCGTGTGAGGACACCTGGCACCCTGGGCCTTGCTCACGCCTGCTGTTTGGAGATCCAGGATGCAGTGTCCTGGGGCAGGCATCCTGTCCCGACAGGTCCCTTTGGTCCCAGAGCCACAGTCACGGGCGCCCTCAAGTGGCTTCACAGGGGCAAGAGGAGGACGGGGCTCAGGATGGTGAGCATCTGTGATACCTTTCCCTCCTCCCAGAAATAACCTAGCTGGGCTTCGAGGCAGCCAGGAAGACTGAATGGCTCAAGACAGGTCCAGAGATACTGAAACCAGAATGAGTTTTGAAGATGTGTCCCTATTTGTATCCACAAGCTGCAGAGATCTGAGAGAACCGGAATATTTAAGCATATGATAATTTATTCTTCATATTTCTCATTTATCCCCCCAATAAAATACCACTTACTGCGAGTCTTCTGATTACAACTCAGTATTTGTTTATTTAGAAAATGTGGACAATACAGAGAAACCACGGAGAGACCAACAAACATTACTTGTAAGCTGATCCCTACGGGTAACTACTCTGCATTCTGTATTACACACACTGCTTTGTAATTTACTTTATGCACTTCCAAGTATACTGTGGATCGCTTCACATGTCAATAAATGTTCTTTTACATTATTTTTTAATGGTAGTTTGGCATGCCTTTTTTAAGCCTGCCAAAAATTATGTAACCAGTTCTTCTGTTGAACACGAAGGTGGCTTAAAACTGTTAGCCATAAAATAAAGTGGTGATGACCAGCCCGAGAAACAAATCTATGCACACACAGGAGATGAGTTTCTTAGGACGAATTCCGCGGAAGATACTTGCTGGTCCGGGGGTATGCACATTTTTAAGGCTTTGATACATGTTGGCAAGTTGTCTTCCAGAAAGGTTGTTTCAATTTACACTCACCTACAAAGTAGGAGAATGCCTGTCGCCCAACAACTTCCCCCAAACTGGATATTATCCATCTTTTAAAATCTTTGTCAGCTTGCAAGTGATCATCCTTAACTATTTAGATTCCCTTTACTTTGATTTTTAGCAAGGGTCACCAAGGCGTCTTTTCACTATTTTCAGTTCTTCTTGCGTACACTGCCTATTTGCATAATTTATTTTATTCCTGAATGCTTATGAAGTCCCAGACATGGAGCATTTTCTACTTGATGTGCTCAGCTTTTCCTCACTGACTTCTAGGAACTCTTTATATAATATTATTAGGCCCTTGCTTGTCATGTTATGAAGACTTCCTTCCTGTTTGTCTTTTAACTTCGAGCTTGTCTGTTTGGCCTTATATACATTTTAAATGTTTATGTAGTCCAAACTGTCAACCTTGGTGTTACAGCAAGAAAAGTTTTGTCTTTATCAAGAATATAAAAACAGAATTTTCTATACCCTCTCATTTATAATTTTCTCATTTACATTTCAATCTTTAATTCTTCTTGCATTTATTCTGATGTCCGAGTCAAATTGAGGATCTAATTAACTTTTTTTTTTCAAAGTTTGGCCAATTTTCCCAACATTCTTTTTTGCCCCCTGACCTTATTGGTTGAGCACTCTTATCTTTTTTTCCAAAATTTAACATGTGATTGTTCTGATTAATACTTTGATTTTTCATAGGCTTATTAGACATTTGCATTTCTTCTTCTGTAAATGCCTACACATATGTCCTGTTTTCCTCAGTGCCTTCTTCTCTTGTGGATTGGAAAGTATACTTCATATATTGAAGACACACTCCTTTTTTTGCTCATATTGCAAATGATATTGCAAATCCTTTCCCCAGTGTGAACTCGGAGAATTAATTTTCATAAAACATTTTGGCTTATAGAGTCTTTACATCCTCTTTATTTTATTTATATTATTTATTATTTATTTATTTATTTGGCTTATAGAGTCTTTAGTCCTCTTATTTTATTTTATTTATTTTTAAATTTTATTATGTTATGTTAGTCACCATACATCATTAGTTTTTGATGTTTTGATCCACGATCCATTGTTTTCATATAACACCCAGTGCTCCATGCAGTATGTGCCCTCCTTAATACCCATCACCAGGCTAACCAATCCCCCCTCCCCCCTCCCCTCTAGAACCCTGTTTGTTTCTTTTTTTAATTGTTATGTTAATCCCCATACATTACATCATTAGTTTTAGATGTAGTGTTCCATGATTCATTGTTTGTGCATAACACCCAGTGCTCCATGCAGAACGTGCCCTCCTCAATACCCATCACCAGGCTAACCCATCCTCCCACCCCCCCTCCCCTCCAGAACCCTCAGTTTGTTTTTCAGAGTCCATCATCTCTCATGGTTCGTCTACCCCTCCGATTTCCCCCCTTCATTCTTCCCCTCCTGCTATCTTCTTCTTCTTCTTTTTTTTTTTCTTGACATATATTGCATTATTTGTTTCAGAGGTACAGATCTGAGATTCAACAGTCTTGCACAATTCACAGCACTTACCAGAGCACATACCCTCCCCAGTGTCTATCACCAGTCACCCCATCCTTCTCACCCCACCCCCCACTCCAGCAACCCTCAGTTTGTTTCCTGAGATTAAGAATTCCTCATATCAGTGAGGTCATATGATACATGTCTTTCTCTGTTTGACTTACTTCGCTCAGCATAATACCCTCTAGTTCCATCCACGTTGTTGCAAATGCCAAGATCTCATTCCTTTTGCTGGCTGCATAATAGTCCATTGTATATATATACCACCTCTTTTTTATGCATTCATCTGTTGATGGACATCTTGGCTCTTTCCACAGTTTGGCTATTGTGGACATTGCTGCTATAAACATCAGGGTGCACGTACCCCTTCGGATCCCTACATTTGTATCTTTGGGGTAAATACCCAGTAGTGCAATTGCTGGATTGTATGGTAGCTCTATTTTCAACTTTTTGAGGAACCTCCATACTGTTTTCCAGAGTGGCTGTACCAGCTTGCATTCCCACCAACAGTGTAGGAGGGTTCCCCTTTCTCCGCATCCCCGCCAACATCTGTCGTTTCCTGACTTGTTAATTTTAGCCATTCTGACTGGTGTGAGGTGGTATCTCATTAAGGTTTTGATTTGGATTTCCCTGATGCCGAGCGATATTGAGCACTTTTTCATGTGTCTGTTGGCCATTTGGAGGTCTTCTTTCGAAAAATGTCTGTTCATGTCTTCTGCCCATTTCTTGATTGGATTCTTTGTTCTTTGGGTGTTGAGTTTGGTAAGTTCTTTATATATTTTGGATACTAGCCCTTTATCTGATATGTCATTTGCAAATATCTTCTCCCATTCTGTCGGTTGTCTTTTGGTTTTGTTGACTGTTTGCTTTGCAAAAGCTTTTTATCTTGATGAAGTCCCAATAGTTCATTTTTGCCCTTGCTTCCCTTGCTTTTGGCGATGTTTCTAGGAAGAAGTTGCTGCGGCTGAGGTCAAAGAGGTTGCTGCCTGTGTTCTCCTTTAGGATTTTGATGGACTCCTGTCTCACATTGAGGTCTTTCAACCATTTGGAGTCTATTTTCATGTGTGGTGTAAGGAAATGGTCCAGTTTAATTCTTGTGCATGTGGCTGTCCAATTTTCCCAACACCATTTGTAAAGAGACTGTCTTTTTTCCATTGGACATTCTTTCCTGCTTTGTCAAAGATGAGTTGACCATAGGGTTGAGGGTCCATTTCTGGGCTCTTTATTCTGTTCCATTGATCTATGTGTCTGTTTTTGTGGCACTACCATGCTGTCTTGATGATGACAGCTTTGTAGTAGAGCTGGAAGTCCGGAATTGTGATGCCGCCAGCTTTGCTTTTCTTTTTCAACATTCCTCTGGCTATGCGGGGTCTTTTCTGGTTCCATACAAATTTTAGGATTATTTGTTCCATTTCTTTGAAAAAAGTGGATGGTATTTTGATGGGGATTGCATTGAATGTGTAGATTGCTCTAGGTAGCATTGACATCTTCACAATATTTGTTCGTCCAATCCATGAGCATGGAACGTTTTTCCATTTCTTTGTGTCTTCCTCAATTTCTTTCATGAGTATTTTCTAGTTTTCTGAGTACAGATCCTTTGCCTCTTTGGTTAGATTTATGCCTAGGTATCTTATGGTTTTGGGTACAATTGTAAATGGGATCGACTCCTTAAGTTCTCTTTCTTCTGTCTTGTTGTTGGTGTATAGGAATGCCACTGACTTCTGTGCATTGATTTTAGATCCTGCCACTTGACTGAATTCCTGTATGAGTTCTAGCAGTTTTGGGGTGGAGTCTTTGGGGTTTTCCACATAAAGTATCATATCATCTGCAAAGAGTGAGAGTTTGACTTCTTCTTTGCTGATTTGGATGCCTTTTATTTCTTTTTGTTGTCTGATTGCTGTGGCTAGGACTTCTAATACTATGTTGAATAGCAGTGGTGATAGTGGACATCCCTGCCGCGTTCCTGACCTTAGGGGGAAAGCTCTCAGTTTTGCCCCATTGAGAATGATATTCGCTGTTGGTTTTTCATAGATGGCTTTTATGATATTGAGGTATGTACCCTCTATGCCTATACTCTGAAGAGTTTTGATCAAGAAAGGATGCTGTACTTTGTCAAATGCTTTTTCTGCATCTATTGAGAGGATCATATGATTCTTGTTCTTTCTTTTGTTAATGTATTGTATCACGTTGATTGATTTGCGGATGTTGAACCAACCTTGCAGCCCAGGGATAAATCCCACTTGGTCATGGTGAATAATCCTTTTAATGTACTGTTGGATCCTATTGGCTAGTATTTTGGTGAGAATTTTTGCATCCATGTTCATCAGGGATATTGGTCCGTAGTTCTCCTTTTTGATGGGGTCTTTGTCTGGTTTTGGGATCAAGGTAATGGTGGCCTCATAAAATGAGTTTAGAAGTTTTCCTTCCATTTCTATTTTTTGGAACAGTTTCAGAAGAATAGGTATTAATTCTTCTTTAAATGTTTGGTAGAATTCCCCTGGGAAGCCTTCTGGCCCTGGGCTTTTGTTTGTTGGGAGATTTTTGATGACTGCTTTAATTTCCTTAGTGGTTATAGGTCTGTTCAGGTTTTCTATTTCTTCCTGCTTCAGTTTTGGTAGTTGATACATCTCTAAGAATGCATTCATTTCTTCCAGGTTATCGAATTTGCTGGCATAGAGTTGCTCATAATATGTTCTTATAATTGTTTGTATTTCTTTGGTGTTGGTTGTGATCTCTTCTCTTTCATTCATGGTTTTGTTGATTTGGGTCATTTTTCTTTTCTTTTTGATAAGTCTGGCCAGGGGTTTATCAATCTTGTTCATTCTTTCAAAGAACCAGCTCCTAGTTTTGTTGATCTGTTCTACTGTTCTTTTGGTTTCTATTTCATTGATTTCTGCTCTGATCTTTATTATTTCTCTTCTCCTGCTGGGATTAGGCTTTATTTGCTGTTCTTTCTCCAGCTCCTTTAGGTGTAGGGTTAGGTTGTGTACTTGAGACCTTTCTTGTTTCTTGAGAAAGGCTTGTATTGCTATATACTTTCCTCTTAGGACTGCCTTTGCTGCATCCTAAAGATTTTGAATAGTTGTGTTTTCATTTTCATTGGTTTCCATGAATTTTTTTAATTCTTCTTTAATTTCCTGGTTGACCCATTCATTCCTTAGTAGGATGCTCTTTAGCTTCCATGTATTTGAGTTCTTTCCGATTTTCCTCTTGTGATTGAGTTCTAGTTTCAAAGCATTGTGGTCTGAAAATAGGCAGGGAATGATCCCAATCTTTTGGTACCAGTTGAGGCCTGATTTATGACCTAGGATGTGATCGATTCTGGAGAATGTTCCATGGGCACTAGAGAAGAATGTGTATTCTGTTGCTTTTGGATGGAATGTTCTGAATATGTCTGTGAAGTCCATTTGGTCCAGTGTGTCATTTTAAGTCTTTATTTCCTTGTTGATCTTTTGCTTAGATGATCTGTCCATTTCAGTGAGGGGGGTGTTAAAGTCCCCCACTATTATTGTATTGTTGTCGATGTGTTTCTTTGCTTTTGTTATTAATTGCCTTATATAATTGGCTGCTCCCATGTTAGGGGCATAGATATTTACAATTGTTAGATCTTCTTGTTGGATAGACCCTTTAAGTAGGATATAGTGTCCTTCCTCATCTCTTATTACAGTCTTTGGTTTAAAATCTAATTTGTCTGATATAAGGATTGCCACCCCAGCTTTCTTTTGGTGTCCATTAGCATGGTAAATGGTTTTCCACCCTCTCACTTTCAATCTGGGGGAGTCTTTGGGTCTAAAATGAGTCTTTTGCAGACAGCATATCGATGGGTCTTGTTTTTTAATCCAATCTGATAGCCTGTGTCTTTTGATTGGGGCATTTAGCCCATTTACATTCAGGGTAACTATTGAAAGATAGGAATTTAGTGCCATGGTATTGCCTGTAAGGTGACTGTTACTGTATATTGTCTGTATTCCTTTCTGGTCTATGTTGCTTTTAGGCTCTCTCTTTGCTTAGAGGACCCCTTTCAAGATTTCTTGTAGGGCTGGTTTCGTGTTTGCAAATTCCTTTAGTTTTTGTTTGTCCTGGAAGCTTTAGATCTCTCCTTCTATTTTCAATGACAGCCTAGCTGGATATAGTATTCTTGGCTGCATATTTTTCTCATTTAGTGCTCTGAATATACCCTGCCAGTCCTTTCTGGCCTGCCAGGTCTCTGTGGATAGGTCTGTTGCCAATCTAATGTTTCTACCATTGTAGGTTACATATCTCTTCTCCCGAGCTGCTTTCAGGATTTTCTCTTTGTTTCTGAGACTCATAAGTTTTACTGTTAGATGTCGGGGTGTTGACCTATTTTTATTGATTTTGAGAGGTGTTCTCTGTGCTTCCTGGATTTTGATGCCTGTTTCCTTCCCCAAATTAGGGAAGTTCTCTGCTATAATTTGCTCCATTATGCCTTCTGCCCCTCTCTCTCTTTCTTCTTCTTCTGGGATCCCAATTATTCTAATGTTGTTTCGTCTTATGGTATCGCTTATCTCTCGAATTCTGCCCTCGTGATCCAGTAGTTGTTTATCTCTGTTTCTTTTGATGGTTTCTGACTTGGTTGTTGGGCTTGGGAATGCCTTCCACTCACCAAGGTCACATAAATTGTCACTTGAAGTTTATTTGGTTTTCTTCCTTACCTCACTGCCTTTTCCTTCCCACTCCAATTTATTTATAATTTTGACATGTTACATTAGGCAAAAATCTAACTTTACCTTTTCCCCAAAGAGTCACCCAAGGGCCCCCACCATTGTTTATCCAGTACGCTTTTACTTTCTTATTTGAACTGTCACCTTTATCACACACGAAACAGGTACCAGGTCATGTTCCTTGCTAATATCCTGCCTCTGCCCTGCTTTTAACTCTGAGATTTCTGCTCTACAAAACCTCAGTCCTGCATGGATCCATCTTTCCGTCTCCCTGCTCCTCCTCTGGCTGCCGGGAGCCGAGTGGGGAATTGCTCACTTTTGCTGGTTGGTGCTGCTCTGCATTCAGTCAGGGGCCCCAGCTTTGCCTTGCAGTCAGGCCACTTCCCCTTCCCAATCTTATAGAAGCCCTTTCAAACCCCATGCCCATCCTCCTCCAGCCTCGCCAGCAGATAACCTTCCCTCCTTCCAGCTAAAGAATCAATATAACTTCAATCGGATCTTTCTCAGCTTCTATCCACCAACCTTCCCTCTTCAAGGAACAATAATTGCCAACATTTGCTGAGTCCTTACTCGGTGCCAGGCAGCGTCTTAACCACTACATGTGTGATTTGTCCTCACAACAACTTTGTCAGGTGGGTCCTCTTATTGTCCCCAGATAACAGGAAAAGAAACTGGAAGCCAGGTTATGTAATTTGCCGAAGGTCACACTATGAACAATGGCTGAAAGTAGGATTCGACTCCTGGTGGTGCCTTGAGAGTTCAAGTTCAAGTTCCTGACCACTCCTGCATGTGATTCTTTTCAGTCTTGCTGGGCTTCAACAGATGGGGAGTGTGGATTACCTTGGTTTCAATCTTTGTTCTCTGGTGTGGTAGGAAAATCATCCACTTTTTCATTTATTCAAGGCTCCCATATTCGAGCCCCTTCTGTGTGCTGGCCACGGTGCTGGGGATAAAGAAGGACGCAGAAGCAGACACAGTCTCTGTCCTCCTGAAGCTGATGGTCTATTGGGGCCAAGAGATATTGACCAAAGAATCATACCAACAAGCACAAGACCACATCCCCAGTAGATGTCCCAAAGGAAAGGACCGTAGATCTACAAGCATGGACAGTAAAGGCTTGAGCAGTGGGGGTAAGCGTGTGAGGGCAGAGCCTTCCTGAGAAAGTGGCCAGTGAGCCAAAGACCTGAGACCGTGGGTGAAGGGGTAACGTGAGCAAAGCACAGGGACAGGCAAGATCTGGGCACGAGCAGCACACATTCCAGGGTTTTTGGCACGCTTAGTGACATGTTGGGAGAGGTCTCCAGGTAGGCACACATGCAGGACCTCTCCCAGACCCCCACCAGCAGGCACACATGCAGGACCTCTCCAGGACCCCTGCCCCGAGCCGTGGTCACCAGTGATGACTTGGACCTGCAAGGTGTGGAAAGAAGAGGCCAGCTGCCTGTCGGGTAGCGCCATCGGTGCCTACAGCCCTTGGGCCCATGACTTGTGGTGCCCTGTACACTATGCCCAGTGACCTCGTTAGTTCCTAGACTCTCCTGCCTTCCAAAATGTTAACAACTCTTTGTGGAAGAGACATATGATTCTCTGTGGCGGGAGGAGGGACGTGAGGTTACAAAGCAAACTTGGCTTTCACCCGTCCATTGGACAAGGCTGTCCATTCCCTTTTCCTCATGTTTTCCAGCGTAGGCACTTACATCGAAAGGGACACCCCTTGCCTCTCATCCCGGTCCTTCCTCTCTTCGTGCAGGGGAGGGGGGCAGCGCTGAGTTATCAGATCAAAAAGAAGCTGACACACGCTGGTTCACATGCGGAGGAACTAATCTATCAAAAGCCTGTTGCTTCCCTTTCCTCTCGTCTAGGGCAGGTGCCAGGCTGACATCCTGGGTGAGTATACGTTGATTACTGACTTGAACCTTCCCTGCCTCATCTGCCCCCAACATTTGTCCAGGGGCAACATGGGGGGGCACATTTCTAGCCAGTGCTAGCAAGCCCTTTTGGCCAGGGGTCTAAAGACACATTTTCCAATCAGCTCGCTAATAATAAAGCTGATGGGTTAAACCTCTATCCATCTGTTTCACGTGTCTCATATATTTATCAATTGGTTCCATATTTGGGAGAGGGGAAAAAAAGGAGTATTATTTATCAACCGCCCTCCCCACCCTAACCCACCTGTAGGACACATATTGAGAGTATTTTCTCCGCTTAAGGTTTTGTGGTCCTAAATCAGCTTCTCTAACCAAACACAGGTGGAGACCTCTTAGAACCCAAGGATCAATGCCCACTCCCTTCCTCCACGGCCCTGTTTGGGACGTAAGGGGGGACCTGAAGGGGAGACCTGGAGACCACGCTTCTAAGCGCCAACATGATGTCTGAAGTATTTCCCAGGGCACGCACGTTTCCAAGCAACAACACACATTACCGCCTACAGAAGGTCTACCCATGACTCACGACGGGGGCTCATCCGTGCCTTGGCAGCCCTCTGTGAACACAAACACTTGGGTGCTGTCACGTGGGGCAGAGTCCAAGCTCATTTTGCCTCGGGACACAGTCTTGGTGCCCGGCCCGGTGTCCTCCCCGCCTGGTTAACCAAAGGCACCGCATGGTCACTCAGGGGACTGAAGGGGAGTGAGGAAAGACCCTTGTCCTTGCCGCCGGTCCTGGGTCACACTTGTTACAGGCCATCTGGTCCCGTAGCAGAGAGAGGGGCTGGTACTGGAGGCCACCACTCTTCTGGGCACAGCAGCTGCCGGGGAAGAGAATGAGATGTGACCCCCGAACAGAACTCTATGGGAAGGGAATCGGCGCGTGACCCCAGGCTCAGGAGGTGTGGCGGGGGGTACGAGCCGCCATTTCTCCTTCATCAGAGTCACCAGGGAGAGACAGGATCGGTGGCCAGGGGGCAGGGAGAGTACTGAAACCTCGAAAGGGGCTGGGTGACACCACTGTCCTTGGGCCCCTTTGCCAGGCTGCATTTTGGTGAGTTACCGCCTGTGGGAAAGGTGGGGTGGGGTGGAGGGGCTGAAGGTGACTGACAGGGGACAGGCTGCGTATTTGGGAAAACCCACCCATGTGGAAATGGGTTCTCGGTGATCTTTCAAGGCTCTGGGTTGGCACAGCTGTGGCAAGGGCGGACCCACAGCAGCAACAATAGCTGGCATTTTGGAGACCTTAAAAGTAGGCGAAGCATCATGCTAAGCCATTACATTGCAGACAGCTGCCCCTGGGGAACAGGGGAGGGAGATAAGGGGAGAGGCTAAGGTTTAGCTGAAAATGCACTTTGAGGAGGAGAGGGCCTGGCCTCTGCCTAGGGTGCCAGGGGCAGCCTGTCACTAACTCATCAGAAATATCCTAGCACCCAGCATCCGAGGCTTTGTGAAAGAAGAGCTAGCTCTGGGGACTGCCAGACGGGGATGAGTGATTGGAGGTCACGGGGTGGGGGGCGGGCAGGTGAAGGCATCTACAGAAGCCTGCCAGCCCTGTGCACCACCATCCCGGCGTCCTGAGCATCTCCTCCACCCTGTGCCCCTCCCATACAGAACCGAAGGCTCTAACCCAAACCCTCATGGAGGCCCGCCCACCCCTGTCCTCAGCTTGGGGCAGCTCCCCCATCGGAGAGGAACAGCACCCCTCTCTCGCTCCTGCTTGCAAGGATGGACTTGAGAAGTGCCGTTTACGAGGCCATCTCGACACCTCCCTACCGTGGCTGCGGAGGCCTTCTGATAACCCCAGGACTCCCACGGGCCATGACCTCCTCTTTGTAAGAGAAACAGCGACCCCTCTCTCCTGCCCACGCTCTGGCGGAAATACGATCCAGTGTTTCTGGAATCCTAACGAGCCCACTTAGGTCCACACTCAGGTTCAGGATTCAGCTCATCCTCTCAGCCAGAGAAGATAACAGAACCACAACCAAGAGGAAATATCCCTGTGGATGCTCACGTCTTTGCTCATTTTTATTTAGTTTTAAAAAGTTATCTTGGACCCCAGAGTTTACATTTTTTCAGTCTGCTGCAGGGCTCTGACATGGACCCTGGTGTGCAAAGCACACACAAGGGGGAGGCTGCCTACAGAAGTGGGGGATCATCTTACGAGATTTAGGGAAAAGTAGACCCTAGGCCTTCTGGGGCCTTAATCATCATTTATGGCCGGGATGCTGATATGTCTGAGAGGCAGCAGGGCTGTTGCCAAACAAAACCAAATTTATAAGCAAACAGGACATTGTCACGACACTGTCAAATACCGGGCAAATTAAGCATATTGTTAAGTATTGAATATCACACGCCTTAGCCAAGATGCTCCCTCTTTTTGTCAGCTCCCCAGACCCCATAGAGTCCCTTAAGCAGTATTGGAGGAGGAAGCACTCCTAAACCCATAGAGTCTAGATTTGTCTTTTAGCTTCTTGAGTTTGAGTTAAACACGTACTTTGTTTGCTCAGCAGTAGTCCCTGATGAGGTTGTTTTATCTTGTCTGTGAAATGTTTAGAAGTAGGAAACATCCTCAAAAGTCAACTTGACCTGTTTCTCTTCCAGGAAAGGCAGTCCCTCTGTATAAGTTCTGTTCAAGGTTGAGAAACAGAAACCCCAACTGAAAGTAGCTCAAAGAATAAAGGGATTCATTGGCTTTTTTTTTTTTTTTAAAGATTTTATTTATTTGAGACAGAGAGAATGAGAGACAGAGAGCATGAGAGGGAGGAGGGTCAGAGGGAGAAGCAGACTCCCTGCCGAGCAGGGAGCCCGATGCGGGACTCGATCCCAGGACTCCAGGATCATGACCTGAGCCGAAGGCAGTCGCTTAACCAACTGAGCCACCCAGGCGCCCGGGATTCATTGGCTTTTATAACCTGAAGACCAGAAGTAGTTGGGTGGGCTTCAGTAGTCGGGTGGTATGATCCAGCAGTTTAGTGAGGAAATTAAGGATGGTGTTTCTTGCTATCTTTATGCTCTGACTTCATCCTCTCTGAAAGCTTCATCCTAAACCTGGTCTCCCTCGTGATGGCAAAATGGTTGCAGCAGCTCCTGGCTTCACATGTGCACACCATGCCCTTTAGAAGGTCAGAGAGTTTCCTTTCCTAAAGTGCTCTTGGAAAGGTGAATAAGCTTTTTCATTTTTCAGAAGTGCATCACCTTATAGCCTAGAGCACTAAATTGGGTCACAAGCTCATTGGAGAATGCTATGGGCTGATTGGCTCAGGGAATCATAGTGACAAAGGATTTGTCATTGTCCTGGTTGACTTAGACCAAAAAGAACTCAGTCTTCGAGCATTCATAACAGCATGCTGCTACACAGCAGGGTGTGGGTAAGGGACGGGTGTTTCGGACATTACCACGTGGTCTCCCACACTCTCCCTAGCATCCCTGGCATCCCTGGCAAGTTCTCACCCAGTGTTTCATCCCATGGATGGAGAGCACATCACTACTGAGGGAGCTCATGCTGTGGTGGGTCAGCTGTGACAGGTCCCTCGGGACTCTCCTCCCAACTCCACCATCTGAGTCCACATAGCACAAAGCTAGCTTACGCTTTAAGAGATGGCCCTTCTTTCTTCTAAGCAGAGGGGAGGTGAGATACAGATTTTTTAGAGAACAGGAGGAAAATGAGTTAACTAATTATCCATCTTCCTTCCATGCTTGCACTGGGGCTCTGCCTCAAGAAGGCAACTCTTGGGGCTGTGTCTTATACCAGCACGCATGGCAAAGAGAGGCATATAGAGTCCCCAAAAGAGGATGGAGAGGATCTTTAAGATGTTTGCTTTGGGGTGATCTTTGCAGGTTCCTCATGTCTTGCTTGTGCCTGTGTATGGGACGGAGTCCCTCCCCCAGAGCCAGGTTAGGGTGCACAGGACTGTGGTATGTTCAGAGACTGTGATTACTCCTGAGGGTCAGGTCTCACCCAGCCTGGTGGGTGCTGCCTAAGCAGGAGGTCTCTGTTATATTCTAATGACTATAATTTCAGCAAAAAAAAAAAAGCTACTTCTTGCCCCCACTATCAACCCACTGGCCTAAAAGTCCACCTTACCCCATATGCTAACACCAAAGACTGCAATTAGGCTGCATGAAAATAATGATATGGGTAAACTTTTATTCCAATCTTGACTCCTCGTTTCTTTTTCATGTCTTATTGCATCAAAAGAAGTTTTCTAAATTAATAACAACGGTAACTACTAGACAGCAAACTCCCCCAGAGCAGACATCACTTTTTCACCAAGCACCTGGGATACACCTGAGAGATTGAACATGCATGTGGACAAGGACGAGACCAAATATAAAAACAGACCTTCGCCTTACATCCTGTAGCAGCCTGCCCAGAAAACCAATCATGTTACCTACAGTCATCAGTCTAGGAAGCTGGCCTGCCTTTATAAGCCGGCCATGCAGGGGACTAGCTTACTATCTCCAGGAGCAATCCCAGCAGCAAAGCAATCATTCAGGACTTCACTAATAATGAAGAGCTTCCTTAATTTTTGTCTTTGTTTTCCACTTAGGATCAACCAGAGAAAGCCAAATGTGACCCCTAACCAATCACACTGGATGCCCTCCTTCTGGTTAGCCCACTTGCAGCCTCCTCTCCCCCCCCCTCCCCCCCAAGAGCCTCCAGTCAGGGCACATCTGAAGCCTTCCCTTTTTCCACTAGAAAGCTGGCTCCCTGCTCTGCCTGCTTTTGAGTCTCTGCCCAGATGCAGGGGACGGTGACTGACTCCCTTTCTATATCAAGTTCTGTATCAAGTTCAGAACAAATAGATTTTGCTTTTGTCACTTGGTTGGACTTAGTTTTTTTTTCCCCACATAGTAGATGTTCAATAATTGTTGAGTGGAGCAAGAAGAGAATGAAATATATTTTGAGGAACTCTGAATAGATAGAATTTTGCCCAGCTTTACTGAGCTACAATTGACATAACATGTGTAAATTCAAGGTGTGCAGTGTGGTGATTGGATACATGCAAATATAGATAATTTCTATTTGCCAATCACACATCAAGAGAGCTGGAAAAAAAAATCCACATTATAAAAAAGAATAAAGGAAGAAAATAGGGAATCTGTCTTGTGTCTTTGCGGAGAGGGGCTACTAGGTTTTTGCCACGTGACATAATTTTCTCTTAAAAATGATCAGGCTGTGAAAAGAAAAGAATGTGATATCTGACTTGCCTGAACCATGATGTTACAATGTGGGTTCTGGTTCAGCAGGTCTGGGGTCGGGCCTGAGATTCTGCATTCTGGGTTTCAAAGGAAGCCGGTGATGCTGGGCTATACCCCATGCTTCCGGCAGTGAGAGTTTCATGATCTGGGAAGTAGCTCCACACACTCATTTCTGTTCCCATCTCTGAAAACCCAAATGGACAGCCCACATCTCAGGTACAGAAACTGCAAGGGATGGCCCAATGTGGAAGCCGGTTACTCTAGAAGTTAAAAAAAAATACAGAAAACAATGTATATTTTGATTCCAACAAAAAGGAAACGATGTTCTCGGGCAGCCTTGCTCTTCAGAAACAAACACTTTTCATCATGCTTTGATTAAAGGTAAGGTGCCTTCTTCCTCTAGACCCATCCACACACAGCTGGGCAAATCTCAGTTTGGAAAATCATTGCCAAAGTTGTGAAATCTCCCTTGCCATGCTGGTTGCACAGGTTGGTTGGAATTCTGTGTGAGGGAGAGAAGGATACTTGGGAAATTACCTTACTTCGCTGAACGTTGCAGACCCTGGGACCAAAACCACCACTAACGAACACCCTTCCAAATCATGACTCATTCCCCTGAGCCGACTCTTCACAACGTCTGTTCAGCCTGACCCGTCCTGATCGCTCCTTTTGTCATCTGACTTGCAGACGGGTGTCTGATATCCCTTGATATACTGTACATGACATCCCAACAAACCCTTCTCTTTAATCAAAGGAATCAGACATATGCCACCATCAGAAGTCGGGTGGGGCGAACGCAGAGCAGATGTGTCCCTGCAGGTTGGATGGAGTGAGTGGATTCAGAACATACATTTGGCATAATCTTTAAATTAACCCTAGGATCTAATTTTAAAATAAAACCCCATACTTTTCACAGCAGCAATGAAACAAAAGTCCTGAGGTAACTTTTCATAAATCTACTTAGAAGTATAGCATTAAACTGTGAAAATTCTTAGGTCAGATGGTCTCACCTTTTAAAATATCTAAAGGAAGAACACTTTCACGTTCCAACACCAATAGGCATAGGTATCTATGGATTTTAAAGCAGCCTTGCAAATGCAGGCAAATACACTCTGTGCCCATATGTATTCATTATTAAAAATCTTATTGACAGATGGATGCCCACAATAGGATAAAAACAAGTTAGTATTTCCCAACAATTCCCCAGGACTGTTTTCTTTCAAAAGGGGAATAAGTATCCCACAAAGTCTGCACCGACGGGCATGCTCAAGAAGTGCTGGGATGAGATGCAGGTGCTGAGCCAGAGGCTGGACGAATTATCTAGGGTGGTCCCTCGAAGCTGAGATGTCTGAGATTCTCTGTCTGACATAGTCCCCATTTCCTCCGCTCCAATTCAAGGCTGCTTGCTGCATGTGGCCGAGGAAGGGCCATGCTGGCCATCGGTGTCATTTCTGGAAGGGAGAGACCAATGGAACCGCTTTCCTAGAATTTCTCTCCCTCACCCACAAACAGGCTCCTTGTTTTCATCATTTTCACTTTTGGGAAGCAGAGTGAGAAAACAGAAAGACTCTATTCTTTGCTTAATAGATCTGAATCCTAGCATAGTGACCTTGAGAAAGTTGGCTAGTTGCTCTGAGCTTCTTTTTTCTTTTTTTTTTTTTAATAGATTTATTTATTTGAAAGAGAGAATGAGTTGGGGGAGGGGCAGAGGGAGAAGCAGACTCCCCACTGAGCAGGGAGTCTGACGTGGGGCTCCATCCCAGGACCCCGAGATCATGACCTGAAGGCAGACGCTTAACTGACTGAGCCACCCAGGTGCCCTGCTCTGAGCTTCTTTAATCATCTTATTACTTATGTATATATTCAATGTATATTGAGGTTTGCCTCCATGTCAAGGGTTTACTGCCTGGTGCTAGGTTTGGGGAGTGTGACCGGAACTAAAACACCTCCACCTGCACCCCCCCCCCCACCCTGAGGAGCTTGTAATCTAGTGGGGGACATGGAAATCAGCAAGGACATAGCAATGCAAGGTGCTGGTGACAGTAGGGTCAGTATGGGGTTCTAGAGAGCACATAGGAGAAAGCACCCAGCTAGCCTCACCTTCTCTAAAGAGGCCACTTCTAGTGGCAATGAAGTGTCAGTGTCAGTCGGATAAAGGATGGGGTGCGGCTGATGGAGGGACGTGGGGAGTCCAGGGGATGACACTTTGTCCATTATGGCTACAGTGTGGCATTGGGGAGGGACTATGGAAGGCAGGAAAAAGAAGAAGTGAGAAATGCAGCTTGTAAAACAATCAGGAACTAGAGCACAACCCTTGTAAGCCTCAAGATAAGGACACTGGGGGGTGCCTGGGTGGCTTAGTCGGTTGAGCATCTGACTCTTGATTTTGGCTTGTCATGGTCTCAGGGTCGTGGGATAGAGCCCCAGGTCGGGCTCTGTACTGAGCATGGAGGCTGCTTAAGATTCTCTCTCTCCCTCTGCCCTTCTCCCTGCTCATTCTCTCTTTCTAAAAAAAAAAGATAAGGACATTGGGCTTGAGGGATCTTGTGGGAAATGACAGGTCTTGAGTCCTCCCTTTCTCCATCCTGCTCCATCCACGTGCATACCCCAGACCCTCCTCCTCCCCGCGCGCTGCCCCTCTTCTGGTTGGTGCAAGTGCAAACAAGCCACACCTAGTTCCTTTGGCCCCGGGGCCAAGAGACGGCGCTGGTCTGAACTGAAGCAGTAGATGGGCGCGGGAAAAGTGGGTCTACCCTGGATACGACCTTCTAATCCTGAGCCAGGTGCTGTGGATACAAAGAGGAGGAAGAACAGACACAGTTCCTGCTCTAGTGGATGCTGTTGTTCTCCGGAAGAGATCTGAATAAAAAGTCACCTAAACTAACTTGCAACAGGGACGAGGTTCTGCAGGACCTGCCAGCTATGGGGGGCAGCTGGTACGGCCCGAGCCTTTCATGGCAGATGTTTTCCCTTTCGAGATGCTCAGGGAATGCTTTCCCAGAAGCAAAGCTAAGAGTGAGTAGCCGTTCCCTGAGCCGGAAAGAGCAGGGCTGTGTGTGCGGGCCTGGGCTGGCAGGGGGAGTCGGGGGGCCTGCCGGGCTCATGGGCCACCTGAATGGGTTTCATCTTCCTCCAAGGAGCCCTGAAAAGTCCTAGCGCGTGTCAGGGGCGCTGATGTGGTGGAGATAGTTGGGTTTTGAAAGGCACACTCTTCCAACCATGTCGAGACCGGATTTGGGGTAGATGGTGGGCAAAGGGGGTGCAGTGAGGAGGCTGTTGATAGGGTTTGGGGGAAGAACCACAGGGCCTTGGCGTAGCGACCTAATGGTGGAGCTGAAGAACACAGATGTCGTCTCTGAGGGAAAATGAGGTAAAATCGACAGAACTTGGTGATGGAGAGAGGCGTCCACAGTGACCCTGGACATGGTGGACATGGAGCCCGGTGCCTCTCAGACGTGTTGTCTGAAAAGGGGAACCTGTCCGCCCCCCGCCACAGGGGAAGCTGGAGAAGGCTGTCTCCGACCCTGTGGTCAAGTGTTCAGTCAACACTCAGGAAATCCTGTCACTAAAAGGAAGGAGAGAGTGGGTGATAGGGGGCTATCGGCATTCTCCACCTGAGAGGCGATCCTGAACCCACAAAACTAAAAAACCACACTCAGCTGCAGTGTGCTCCTCAGAGACCTTGTGACCTTCCCTGAAGCGTGAGAGCCCCCAGACCCCGCATCAGGGCCGGAGGGGGACCGCCACACTCCCAGAGAAGACCCCGGACTTCTGAGTCCCCTCATATGACAGCTAGAACTAACTCATGCTGGATTTCTCTAATGAGGGTGGGAAGAAAAAGACTCCACTGGAGAAAACAAATTGAGAAGATGCCAGAGGCATCTCTCATGAAACCTGCTCTGTGTTTTTTGCCGTTAATGGCCCCAGGAAGCTGCCGCAGGTGAGGACGGGGAGGCGGCGGGCCCACACTGGCCTGTCGCCTGGGCCTGCAGAGTGACTGTCTTTTGGCCACAAGACATTATTCATTAAGTTGTGTTCAGTGTGAATAGCATTGCATACCAGCTGAAGACACGAAACTGTGCCTTAATATTTTGAGGACAGATGATCATAATAAGAAATATTTCAGGACCCCCCCAAAATACGAGCAACCTCAAGCAAGTGAACCCTCAAAACACTGAACTGATGCGTCTTGCAGGACATACATACCACCTTGTACCCTGTGCCTATTTCATTACCCGTTCTCAGTAATCTGTTTGCATGAACGACAGAGTGAAGGCACAAGAGTTGAACAGTGTTCTAGAAAGAGAACCACAGAACGCTCAGAGGTTCTGCTTCATACAGAGCATGTCATGGAGTTTTGGTAGAAGAAATGGAAAGAGAAGCAGTTGACTCGGAGGAAAGGTCTTTGCTAAAAGTCCCTTAGGATCACAGGCAGATTAGCTGCTGAACATATATTCGTTTTTCTTTCCTAAGCAACATCGAGGGGACAAACGTCCACCACACGGAAGCATTTCCATCTTGCAAAATTATTCCAAGAGAAGGAAAAAAAAATGGTTTTCCAGGAGCAAAATGCAATGTAGGTTTCCAAATGATACTTGAACCACAAAACCTCTCTGCAATTAAGAAGTGTCCCGATGATTTTAAAAAAAGAAAACCCATTCAGAATGGAAGGGAGGGGACAGAGATAGGACAATAATCTCCCCATTATTCTCTACCCGGAAGTCCACTTTCTGTAGCGGCCTCAGGAAGAACTGTCGGGTCGGCATGTCCCTGGGACTGAAATCACAAACAAATGAATACAAACTCTTTACGTTCCACTGCTTTGTTTGTAGACAAGATGACACCTGAAGCTTTGGAATGGGGTGGGAGACCCAACCATATCATGCAAAGGCAGCACGCTTTTTCCAGAAGACCACAGTCAATAGTGGGAAATGCCTCCTGGCAGGAAGCTTTTAAATCACCGAGACCATTAGACACAGTGGACGTGACTTGAGCAAACATCTCTTAGAGTCAAAATATGAATGGATAATGGAACCTATGAAATGAGGGATCAATGAGGCCTTGCAATTTGCAAATACAGGGAGAGAGATGCTGGAGGAGACAGCTGGACAATGGGATTACACCTCACCCAGCCTTTTTTTTTTTAAACAAAAGCCTTGATTTGGGAGAAAACAGATTGGCTATAAAGTGCAGCTGTTATAAAATATTTGAAATCTTCTGTAAGATTTCAGTTCAGGACAGTGTTTCTCAACCAGAGGCACTTTTGCCCCCATGGGGAGGTCTGGCTCTATGTAGAGGCATTTATGGTTGTCACACCTGGGGGGTGGCGGGCTTCTGGTAGAAGCCAGGGATGCTGCTAACCATCCTACAATGGGCAGAACCCTTTCCATTCTCTGCCACAGTGAAGAATTAGCCAGTCCCAAATGTCAACAATGTCAAAGTTGAGAAACCTTGGCGCAGAAGAAAAAAACACATGAAAAATACAAAAAGGGGCCACGATTCCTTGAAATGGGATGTGTGCCCAACAGCATGAAGTTGGACCCTCCTAAGGATGAGGGGGGAAAGCTGTATTCATGCTGTAAAACTTGGAACAAGCAAGAAGACGAGACTTGGGGCCCCGGGCGTGCCCTGCAGTTGGATTATGGAGTGGATCCTGGTCACACTTTGTGTTGCTAGCTGGCTCTGATAAAATCACTTACTTTTGAGAATCTTGAGGACACAGTCAAGGAGTAGAGAAAATGTATTAAGAAAACATAAAGAACGTTGCTGTCAGTCCATGTGGGTCGCCGCCAATCCCTTGGATCCAGGGTCAAAGGCAGATGGGAAGTTCGGAGAGCCAGCGCCTGCACTGTCCAGACTGCAGGACAACGGGCACATGGGGCCGCGGGGCAGGGATGCTCCCTGATGGGGTGTCTGGTCCAGGAGCCCCGCCTGGGCCTGTAACAAGCCCACTCTTCCACCGACAGACATCAGGGGGTGTGCTTTGCTGTTCTATGCAGCTCTTTTACTGTGTTTTCTGTAGCATAGGAAAGAAACTCATCTGTGCTCACACATCACAGGATAAACCAGGATTGGGAGCTGCCGAGGCTTTTGTCTCAATTCAAACATATTTCAAGTTTTCTGATGTCCATGAATAAGCTGATGTCATTGCTTTCCTTACTCACAAGTGGTTTATCTTCATTTTCCTGCTGAGCTCAGAAGAAGTATACCACAAGTTTCTAAGTCGACTCTCACGACGGATTCTGAATTGGTCTCTCTTGAGGTCTAGGATCAACTTCTCTCTTTTTGCTAACTTCTCTTATTCCCTCTCCTTCCCTGGAGCTCACCCAGTGACTGCTGATGCAGGGATATAAAGGGCCAGCCTCCTCATCCAAACATAGGACATCTGCAGAGGGCCATCCAGCTCTAGAGATCCCCATGGAAAGGACTGAGGCCCTTGTCCAGAGATCAGTGCGGTTTGGTTCCTTTGTCTGCCCAATCCTGCTTGCTACCCGCCCCCCCACACCTTCCAGAGGTGTTGATAGCCCCAGGAAAGGTTCTGCACTTTCCACTCTGTCTCAGATTCTGCTTCCCAAAAAACCCACTGAAGAAGCATGTGTTGGCTCTCATGATTTCTAGCCTCCATCCAGATTCGCAGATTTGGACAGCTTTGACCCATCAAAGTTCCCATTTTTCTCTCTCTTTTTTTCCCCCATGAGTTCTGAGGTATGGGAAAGCAATAAAAATACTTTCATTCTTGTTATATTTCAGAAGAATACAGAGTCAGAATAACTAATTCTTAAAGCTTAATTTTGATACAATTTCAAACTTCTAGAAAAGTAGCAAAAACAGTACAAAGAACTTCTGTGTATCCTTTATCCAGATTTATCAATTGTTTGCATATTGCCCCATTGGCTTCTTTATCATTCTCTCTCTGTGTGTACCACATCAATGTGCATACTATTATTTGAACCATTCGAGAATAAGTAACAGACGTTGGCCTCTGCGATAAACTAAATGTTTGTGTCCCCCCCAAATTCATACGTTGAAACCTAATCCCCAATGTGATGGCATTTGGGGGTGGGAGGTGATTAGGTCACGAGGGTAGCACCCTCATGAATGGCATTAGTGCCCTTATAAAAGAACTCCCAGAGAGTTCCTTGCTCCTTCTGCCATACGAGGACGAAGAGAAAAGACAGCCATCTATGTACCAGGAAGTCCTCACTGGACAGGACTGCTGGTACCTTTCTTGGACCTTCCAGCCCCCAGAACTGGGAAATAAGTTCGTTATTTAAATAAGTGGGAAATATCTAAATAAGTGGGAAATAAATGTCCGTTGTTTATAAGCCACTCACTGT
The DNA here is from genome assembly GCF_011800145.1 of Mirounga leonina. Taxonomy (NCBI): domain Eukaryota; kingdom Metazoa; phylum Chordata; class Mammalia; order Carnivora; family Phocidae; genus Mirounga; species Mirounga leonina. The sequence goes on from NW_023270464.1 coordinate 25,341,050, forward strand.
ATAGTTTTCTACTGAAGCAGCTCAAACTGATAAGGACGGTCCTCTTATCCCTAAATACCTGAGTGCATATTTCCTAAGAACACGGACATTCTCTTAGAGTCACAGTGTAATGATCATACATTGGGATGTGAACACTGATACAATACTGTCAATCCAGGGTCCGCGTTCGATGTTTTCAATTGTCACAATTCTGTCCTTTATAGCTATTCTTTCCTGCTGCGGAATCCGGTCCAAAATCATTTGTTGCATTTAGTTGTCCTGAATTTGTAGCCTCTTAAATCTGGAAGGGTTCCTCTGTCTTTTAATTTATTTATTTATTTTTGCCTTTTAGGTCTCTGATATTTTTGAAGAGTGCAGGTCAGTCATTTTATAGAATGTCCCCCCATTTGAGTCTGTTTGGTGTTTCCTCATGATTAGATTCAGGTTTTTCATTTTTGGCAGACACGGAGACAGGAGTGATGTTGTGGTCCTGTCTCTGTGTCATGTTAGGAGGGACATGATGTCAGTTTGTCCCAATATTGGTGATGTGGATTTGATCACTTGGGTCAAGAAGGTGTCCACCAAGCTTCTTCTCTGCAAAGGTCTAGTTTTTCCTTTTGTAATTAATAAGCAATTTATGGGAGATCCTTTGAGATTATGTAAATATCCGGTTATTCATCAATTCTAGCATCCACTGGTAATCTTAAAGTTATTACTCCTACATTTATTATTTTCTCTCTGTGTAAGGAAGAGCTGTCTGCACATATTTACTTACATCAGAGTGAGATGGTGTCTCACTATGGTTTTAACTCCCACTTCCCTGATGACAAGGGATGATGAACATCTTTTCTTGGGCTTATTGGTCATCTGTGTATCTTCTTTTGCAAAATAACTGTTGAAGTATTTTGCCCATTTTTAATTCAACTGTTTCATCTTTTTATTATAGATTTGTAGGAGTTCTTCATATAGTCTAAATACAAGTTTTCTGGGGGGTCACGTATAGGTATTGTGACTATATTCTTCCAGCCTGTGGTTCTCTTTTTTATTTTCTCAACAGTGTCATTTGATATGCAGAATATCTTGATTTTGACACCACCCAGTTCATCAAAACTTTTGTCTACATTTAGTACTTTTTGTGTCCTTTATAAAAAATCATTGCCCATCCTATTTTTAATATCCTAGAAGCTTCATCGTCTTACCTTTTATGTTTAAATCTATAAATCCATCTCAAATTAATTTTCATGTGTGGTGTGGAGCAGAGGTCAAGGTTCATTTTTTTCCTGCAACTTTGTCCCGTTGTTTCAGTTCCATTTATTGAAAAACTTTCTTTCTCCCCATTGGATCGCCTGGATGCCTGGGCTTGAAAATCAATTGTCTTTATATATGTGGGCCTATTACTGGGTTCTAGTCTCTGCCGTTAACCTATTTATTCTTCTACTAATACCACATTCTCTTGATTATTGTAGCTTTATAATAAATTTTGAAATCAGGTAGTGTGTGTCTTTGTTCTTTTTTCAAGATTGCTCTATTCTTTTTTTTTTTTTAAGATTTTATTTATTTGAGAGAGAGAATGAGAAAGAGAGAGCACATGAGAGGGGGGAGGGTCAGAGGGAGAAGCAGACCCCCTGCTGAGCAAGGAGCCCCATATGGGACTCGATCCCGGGACTCCAGGATCATGACCTGGGCCGAAGGCAGTCGCTTAACCAACTGAGCCACCCAGGCGCCCAAGATTGCTCTATTCTTGGCCCTTTGCATTTCCACATACAATTTATAATGAACTCATCATTTTTCAACAAAAATCAATTTTTCAACAAAAATTGTCCTTTGGCATTTGGATTGGAATTAATTTACAGATTCATTTTGGAAAGGATTAGAGTCTTAACAATAATGTGTCTCGCGATGTATGAGCTTGGAGTGGACTTGATTTAGATTGTGACCCCTTGAATTTCTTTCTCACAGTGTATGTGTGCACATACGTATATATGCATATTTGTACATGTTGGATGGCTCTACTCCATGGAAATTTCTTTACTCTTCTTCCACTGAGCTAAAAACTGTAACTCCAGCTGCCAGCACCTGTCTTTCCGGCTTGGACACGGGGATATTATGTACATATGCTGGTTCTGGGGAGAGTTAGCAGCAGGAATGATCAGGAGACAGGCATGGACTCCTCTGTACTTGCAGGCTTCCCAGGCCATGGCTCCCCTGTATGATGGTCCAGTGTAGCATGTGGCACTGATGGGAAAGGGATGGGTAAATGTGGGGAAAATGCTAACGTTATGGAATTCTGGGGGGGGTGGGCGGGGAGATAAATTGCATACATTCTGGCTGAAGTGACTGGTTATTTGAGGGAGCTGATAGAAATAGTAACCACCGTAAGCAGATACATCCCCATCTCAGTAGATCTTCCTTGAAGGAGCACGTATCCCATTCAGGGCTAGGCTGTCTTTGGGTCTGAAAGATCAATAGACTTTCACTTTTCAGGGCCAGGCCCTTGTGGGGATATTTCCCTGTAGCAGAAGATACCAATAATTACATATAACATAATATAAAAACAGCTACTGTTTCTTGGCCATTCATTCCGTGCCAGGCCCAATACTGCCATTTTACATTTCATTTTCACAGCCACCTTTTGGGATAGGCAGTATCAGCTCTATCTTAGAAGATAGAAGAAATTAAGGATCGGAACGGTGAAGTGCAGCTGGGCTCCACCGTGAGCAAACGACCTCCCGTCTCTCTGCACAGCTCAGCACCAACCCACGTTCACTTTGCATCTCATGGTCCTCATGCCCCTGGGACCTCATCATCCTGGGGGAAGCCCCGCTGATGTCTACTTTGCCTTCTTGGCAACTTCTCTTCTCCATAAATCTAGACCAAGGCCAGGGTGAGTGCCTCCATCGGATGCTGTCTCCGCCAGGCCTTAATGAGCCCAGTGGAGATGGAGCACTGTGGCCAGGAGGCCTGGAAGTTAGACTCGGGAAATCCCCGGTGGGGTTCAGACCATTATCACCCAGCCCGGGCTTGCCGCTGGGCTTTTAAGTGCATTAGAGCACTCCGCATTGACCTGATGGGCTGCCCCGTGCCGGCTCGCTTGTCAAATTACCTCTCATTTGTCCAGCTCACCTGATGTTGGGGAAGCATTTTCCTGGCATCGGGAGCTGCCGGTCCGTCCTGAGGGATCTGGGGACTGGGCCTAGCTTTACGGATGGGGAAGCGGAGACCAGGCTGTACTGAGTTAGTGTGTTTTGGGTCTCCTTCAAATGCATAATGTTTGCAATTAGAGTGACTTTTTTTTTTTTTTTCATGTGGCTGGATCTAAAGTTTCAATCTGGCAGTTTAATGAGCCTCTCAGTGAGGCTACGTTTGGGGTATCAGAGTGAGGCAGCAGAGGGAATTGACTGATTATTGAATATGGGCCCTGTAGACCACCCAAAGGAATACCTCTGATTTGGGGGCTGGTGGGCATTATCTGTTATCTGGAGACATGGGCTGGTGGTCTCTAGCTGCAGAGCTGTGCATATCCTCTAACGGAAGTGGTTTCCCAGAGGCTGCCCTGGGGTGACAGCAGAAGCAAGACAGATCTGTGGTCTTAGGATTTCACCTTAGATCAACATGACTTCTCTACTTGGTGGGAGGGGGTGCCAGATGGAAGGGAAGGGACCATCCATCCACCCCTCCATCCTTCTATTCTCCTAGCACCTGCAGTAAGCTAGGTTTGGCACCAGACAGACCTTTGTGAAGAGGCTGGTTGGTTGGAGTCCAAAGAAAATGGGTAACCAGGCCGAGAATCCAGAAGTGGCTCAGGGGAACAGAATCCCAACCTCCAGCAACTGGGCCAAAACCTCAGTCCCCCAAAGCACTAGCAGTGACACTAAAAATAGGCGTCAAAGCAGCTAACCCTTGGAGATGGATCTCATGTTGAGGTTGAGCTAAGGTTGGTGGAGATGCCTTGTCCTGGGCCGGTCGGCTGGGGGCTGTGATCTTTCTCTCAGTCCTTATGCTCAGTGGAGGGGAGCCTGAGGACCTCCTGCCTCACATGTGTACTCCAGGATGGAGGAGTCAGGCTGAACTTTAGTGTAGAGATACCAGGAGACCAGGAGTGGCAGGGTGGAAGGGCCAAGATTAGGGCAAGAGGTAAGGATTTGTCAGCAAAGCTTTCCAGATCTATCAGGATGGAAAAATATGGCTCCTGATTGCTGTTCTGGTCTCAAAAATGCCCTTCTAGCTACTTGCACCTAGTTACCAACTCTCTGAAGGCACAAGCCTCTACTTTAGTAAAATTGTAAAAATCTAGGTTTGTAAAAATCATGGTGCAGGGCTCTGAAAATGCTCTTTTTTGAGCACCGACCCTACAGATTTTGATTCAGTGGGTCTGGGGTGGGGAGGTGGCTCTGGATGAAGAGCAGCTGAGGAATCTGTATTTTTAACAAGCCAAGGAGATTCAGGGGACGATGGGGGAATCCATGGAGACATTTCTAGAAACACTGCTAAATGCAGAAGGCCAGCATAGCAGCCTCAGTCCAGGACCTCCAAACAGGCTTGTTGCTGCTGCCCCAGGCCTGTTACCTGCATGCCTCACCTCCACCCTGGTTCAGGCTACGGTCCTGCAAAGTCTCAGCTCTGGATCCTCTGACCTAACTCCTTCCCCACCCCCGCCGTCTGCACCTTCACCTGCCCTAGCTGCTCTCCTGGAGCCTGGCCACCTGCTGTGTTGACCCAATCTCAGCCCCCTCCCCTCCCCTCCATCCTAGTGGATGACCACACCATGGGAGGCTCGGATGCCAGTACTTCCAAGTAAAACCTTGAAACTGAGAAACCTGTAAGAGCCAACGATCTGGGAAGATAGGGCTCTTGCGCCCAATTTTAAATTGGTGGTAGAACGCAGAAGCCAAAGTTTTGGGATGTTTCTCTGACTTTTTTTTTTCTTCTAGGGAACACAGTTAAATTATGGCACCAAGAGAAGGATAATGACAAATCACTTGTGATTTTTGTTCCACAAACTGAGGACGCCTAGATTGGGTAGCATCTAAATGAGACGTGCGCGTGTTTATGCTGACTGTACATCTCACGCGAAGAGTTCTCTTCTGGGAGCCCAGAGGCAGAGGCAGCCCCAGAGAGAGCTTTAAATCTGTGAAACTCACTGCTTGTCTCTCACTTCCCTCCGAGCGCTATTGTCTTAAATTTCTAGGACTCTGCTCAATTCACCTACAAAGAAAATAAAGGACAACCAAGAAATTACTAGTGTGACAATTAATTCAATGTGTAACCGCTGCCAAGAACGTGGATGTTTTCCAAGAGGGTCCAGGGTCCTTCTGAATTCTCGGAGTCCACTGGTCAGTGTTTGCCTCATCTGTCATGCCATGGCTCTGCTCAGAGCAACATTCTGGAAGGCCAGGAAGTGGGGCGCTGTCCGGGGGATCCCTGGCTGGCTTTAAGTTGGCATGTCAGTGGCAGGAAGCACCTGGGTTGAGAGCGAGCTCTTGATGCCTCTTGAACCAGTTCTACACCCCCCTCCTGGCCTCCAGTGATTGGTCTACTGATGGAGCCCCGACTCACACTGGATGCATCAGAGCCCTTCCCTGGGCCCCCAAGCCTGCCCGCGCTCACAGCTCCTTCCTGTCATGAAGACAGAAGATGAGACAGAATCTTCTGTGATTCTCTGCGCAGAGAGCAACCTCAGGGCTGTATTAGTTTGCTCAGGCTGCCATAACAATGTACAACAGGCTGAGGCATAAATAGCAGGAATTTATTTTCTCCTGGAAAGTCTTTTCTAGCTGGAAGTCCAAGATCAAGGTACAAGCAGGCTTGGTTTCTTCCGAAGCCTTCTCCTTGCTCTGTAGATGGCCCTGTCTTCTTCCTGTGTCTCCACATGGTCTAACTTTGGCATATTCCTGTGTCCAAACTTCCTCTTCTTTTCTTATTTTTAAAAAATGTTTAAAAAGATTTTATTTATTTGAGAGAGAGAGAGTGAGAGAGCACAAACAGGGGGAGTGGCAGGGAGAGGGAGAAGCAGGCTCCCACTGAGCAGAGAGCCTGACATGGGGCTCGATCCCAGGACCCTGAGATCATGACCTGAGCTGAAGGCAGATGCTTAACTGACTGAGCCACCCAGGCATCCCTAAACTTCCTCTTCTTAAAAGGACACCAGTCACACTGGAGTAGGGCCCATCCCAATGACTTCATTATAACTTAATTACCTCCTTAAAGAATCTACCTCCCAAGACAGTCAGGTTCAGAGGTACTGGGATTTAGGACTTCAATATAAGAATTTTGGGGACACTATTTGGCTCATAACAAGGGCCTAGTGACAAAGCCTAGCACACAGATTCTTCCCATCTGTACCTACGCCCCAGCCTTTCTCTGGCACTCCAAAGGATCAGTGGTTGCTACAATGGTATCTTTTTTAAATTAGTATGTTTTTTTAAATTAGTATCTTTTTTAAATTAGTATGTTTCCACTTGGGTATTGTTAGTATGTAGAATTTTTAGGGTTTTGCTATATTAGTCATAGAAGGCCACTGTTTGTACTATAAATTGCAAGTGTTTTCCCAGTTTGTCTTTGGATTTCTGCTTTGCTCATTTTAAAAACCATATAATTAGGGAAATTTTACTGCTTCTAAATTTGAGCGATATAGTTAAATTCTCTCTTGTGGGAGAGAGAGCTAGAAAAAGGTAGCAGAGAATGTAGAGAGATGGGTATAGCTGGGGTCTGGGAACACCAGACGGAGGGTAGAGATGTGGCTAAAGCAAGTAAGCCTCTTGGGGCCTCAATTTCCCTTCTCATGGTATTGATGCTCCCCCCCCCCGACCTTCCTATCCCCAAGCCCACACTAATAACCTTTGAAAAAAATAGCCCTAAACTTTCTAGTGCCTGTATGTTTCTATCCAGGAATATATAGGAAATCTGGGGGGAAAAAGCCTCAAAGAAGAATATAGTGAACAACATGTCAAATTTCTTTAGTTTTCCATCCAAGGAAGTGTGGCCCAGAATACAGATCCTACCATGTTGGGGGAGGAGGGGGGTGGAGGAGGGAAATCATTAGCTGTGTTCCCACCAGCTCTCTGGGACCGTAAGATTCAAGCAAAACTGGCCGAGATGCACTGTTCTTTGAAGTAGGCTCAGCTCGGGGAAAAATATTGATTCTGGCCTCAGCCATCCCTGTTTCAAAAGTTATTTCATGTTCCAAAGAAGTGATGTAGTTGATGAAAGGAGATGAAAATATCTCTACGCGCGATGACAGAGTCCATGAAATTGTGTCCTTAAAAACAGAGTTTCAGTGACGGCGACTGCCTCTAAAATGTCCCTTGGGAGGGGTCTGGACGTTTCGCCCCGGAGGCCGCCTCATTTCTAAACCTCCTGCTTAAGAGTCATGCCCTTCAAACGATGTCCACACCCGACGAGGGTAAAGCCGAATTCTGGGCACCGTCAGAAGGCCCTCGGAGACAGGGAGGTCAGTTCTGCTGTTCTGTAGTGGCCGAGGTGGACGGATGATCAAGTTAATGCGACTCTGGCCTCCAGGTCCCTCATCTGCTGGGGCCCCATCCTGGCATCAGCAGGCTCCCCACCCCCAGGACAAAGGAGAGAAAACAGCCACCCCAGCCCATGCCCGCCCAGGTGCTGCTGCCCAAGCCCGGCTTCACCCTCTACCTGAGCCCCAGCGCCAGCGACAGCCTGCTCCCCGCTAGGAGGCCGCCTCCGTGTCCCCCACCTAACACCCAGCAACACCCTGGCCCTCCCTCTGAGTTACTGAAGAGACTCGCGTGCAGTTGCAGACGGGGCATTAACACGAGGCTCTAAAGCTGAAGGGATATTTCTAAACTATCGATACTAAAAAACCACATTTCTATTGAGCATGCTCAACGAAGAATGAATTACTCTTTTTTAGAGAGAGAGAGCGAGCATACATGAGTTGGGGGAAGGGCAGAGGGAGAGAGAGACTCTTCAACAGACTCCCCATTGAGCCTGGAGTCCAACGCAAGGCTTGATCTCACACCCCCAAGACCACGACCTGAGCCAAAATCGAGAGTCAGACGCTCAGTGGACTGAGCCACCCAGGCGCCCCTGAATTCTTTTCTACTCTCTGTATAGAAGATAATATCACAAGATTGGTGTCATCTGCAAGCCCTGATTATGTCAGTGATATTTCCCAAATGTAGACAGTTAATCCAGACGGTCACTAAATACCCGCTAAGGAACTCCACCACCTCAGATCTGAATCTGTTCATGAGAAAACTACAAAACTTTCTCAAAATATTACTAATATATAAATGATGGTCCTTAAATATCATATTTCCAAACAGGATAACATTTTGAAGAGGGGGGACTGAGCGGGTCTTGGAACAGTGGGCAGGTGGTTTTATTATCAACTGTTTTTGACTGCCAGTAAAAATATTTCCTACAGATAATTCACATTGTCAAGACTTTGTTCATGGAGGTTGGAAGATGATGTTATTCACCTTTTAATGCTCTCTGGGTCTCTAAAACGCCAAGGATGAGAACTTTCCCAATTACCTTCTTTCTTCACCAAAAAGGACTTGATTACAAATTCACAGGGATCCGTGTGAATGAATGAATCATGGAGGGAATGAAGCTATTTCTTGCAGGGCATTTTCAAGGCTGGCCAATGAAAATGTTACATAAATTTATTGTCTGTCTCTCCCCACGAGAGACAGACTGTTCACTGTTCTCTGTTGTGTCTTCAGACAGCATGGATATATAGTAACTACTTAATAAATCTGTATTAAATGAGAAAAACCAAGAAAAACCAAGATCAGTGTATGTGAAGATGCATTCGAAGTGGATGAGGCCAGAAAGGGCAAGAGGAATGGATGGTAGGGCTGTGTTGCGCGATTCATGGATAATGACAAAGACAATGGAATAAGTAATTTTTCTAGATTCTGGCACAGTGCCGAAGTTGTTATTTCTTGCCTCCCGGCTCCCACCCAGTGACCCCTCGGGGGAGCAGGAGCGGGGATCAGAATCTCTGGGGTAGATTCAGACTCTGCATCCTCACCTCGGCGAATGAGAGGCCAAGCCTCCCTCCTAGAACAGCTAGAGACACTGGACAGAGTTAGACCTTAGAGACCCAGAGTGAGCAGTGGAGAATGACTGGGGCAAGATCTTGGAGGTAAAGGAAAACCCAAGTGTGAGCTTAGCATCTGAGGCTATTCTCCCCCGCCCCCAGGGGCAGAGAAGCTGCACTCCTGATAGTCTCAGAAAGCTAGAAGGTCATCGCTGAGACCTGTTTCCCTCGCTCGATCTCTTACCCGTCATGTCCCTGTTGCGTGAGGATGTCTCTGTGGCCCGTTCCCTTCTACCTGCCAGGACCCTAGCTCATCCTCCAGTGCCTCACGTCTGAAATGCCGCCTCGGGACCAGTGTCCCTCTGATCTCTTATCCATGCCACAACTCCTCCACAAATGCAGCCAATGTGACCAGGCCACTCATCTGCTCACTGCTTTAAAAAAAATTTCGATTCCTCACTATTTTTAGGATTCAGACCCAGATCTCTAACAGCACCCACAAGGCCCTGTACCGGCCGGCCTCACCTACCACTCCAGCCTCAGGTCACACCACATTTCCTCTGACTTCAGAGCTGTCCCAGCACCCTGCTTTTCTTTCAGGTCTGTGCCCTCTCCTCTGCCTCAGGGCCTTTGCACATGCTCTCACTTCTGTCCGGGAGGCTCTTTCCAATCTCTGTTCCTCAGATCTTAGCTCTGTCACTGGGGGGCATACATGAAGGGAAAAAAAATGAGTATTCTCTCTTATCTCATCAGCTTTCACAGGTGTCAGAACCATCAAGACAAAGCTAAGGCACCACCATCGACCTGGTGCAGGGTATCTTGGGGGGCCTTAAAAGGGGAACACTCAGAATTGGAATGAAATGAACCAGCTACCGCAATCTGAAAGACAGTACACATTTGAAGTCGGCCTCTCTCTTTCTTAGGAGAGGACTGGTATTCTCTTGGGAAGCCAGTGGTTGTTGCTCACAGAGTGGCTCTTCCCTGCCCGGCTAACTCACCCCATCCGACTTACCTAGACCCTATTGGGCTGGACAGCATATGTGTGGAGGAACATTAAGGGGGAAAATGGAGTGACTTAAACACTCGTGGTCCTAGGTTGCACAGGACAACAGTCTCCTCTTGTTACCCTGGGAAACCAATGGGCCACAGCTACTGGGGGCAGAGTGGAGAGGCAGAAACACTTGCAGGAGGGAATGGATCATCTCCCCAAACCTGAGAGGTGATCCCATGTGCTCCTTAGGAGCATGCTAATTGGGTTCAATGAATTTTGGCATTTTTAGCATGTTCCCATGTGCTCGCTGAGCATCCTTGATAGAAAGGCAATTGGTCATACGTCTTACTTACTCAAATCTCTTTTGGGGAGATGACAGAAAACACTTGAAATGGGAAAAGCAAGGCTCAAGGGATTCCTGAGGCGACAGGAAATTGAAACAGTGCAGGGAAAGCACAGTGCCATCTCTGAGAAAATTCACTATCGTTTCTTTCTTTCTTTTTTTTTTTTTTAAGATTTTATTTATTTGCGAGAGAGAGAATGAGAGACAGAGAGCATGAGAGGGAGGAGGGTCAGAGGGAGAAGCAGACTCCCTGCCGAGCAGGGAGCCGGATGCGGGACTCGATCCCGGGACTCCAGGATCATGACCCGAGCCGAAGGCAGTCGCTCAACCAACTGAGCCACCCAGGCGCCCCTTCACTATTGTTTCTAATGCCAGACTTGCTGTTCCATCTAAGAAGGTGTGTGTGTGTGTGGGGGGGGTCCCTGAGTCTCCTGGGAGCACTCGCACATTTGAGCAAGGAGCACTAAACCAGCACCTCCCCGCTTCCACTCGCTCTTCGTCAGGGACATCACAGTCTGGGGTCCTCAGAGCTCGTGGGCCAGTACCCCTCCCCACGGTCACCCGCTCACAGCGCTGTGCCACCCCATCCTAGGGCATGGGCCACACGACCAACCTCAATGGGGGCTGGCTCAGCACTGCAGATTTTTATCAGAGCCTCTTCCAATGGTGTTTCAGTGAGTATCTAGACTTCCATCTCTTTAAAGAAGTTTTGCTTCACAGTTTTCTATGGATCAAATCTCCCATCTAAGCATTGCCAGACTCACCCAGATCAGATTACACTAGAAGCAAATGCGTTGGCATGAACAATGGGCTGAGATTTTACTACACTGCAGGGTGATGGACCCCATCAACCTGTCCCGAACCTTCTCTGCAGCTTTTTCTTCCTCTGATCTATTCCTACTTCCTTTTCTTTTTATTATGGTTTTATTCTTTTCAGGTTTTGTTGAGATATAGCTAACATAGAACACTGTGTTAAGTTTGAGGTGGACAAAGTGATGATTTGATACATATATACCACACGTATATTACACAGTATTGCATACGCATTGATATATTTATTGCAAAATGATTGCTACCACAGCCTAGCTAACATGGCAGTCACATCACACAATTACCATTGGACTTGACCTTAAACAACATGGGGGTTAGGGGCACTGAGCCTCCATGCCGTTGAAAATCTGAATGTAACTTCTCACTCCCCAAAACTTACCAGAGTAATAGCCTACTATTGTCCGGAAGCCTTACTGATAACCTAACAGTTGATTAACACATATTTTGTATGTCATATGTATTATATGCTGTATTCTTACAGCAAAGTAGGCTAAAGAATATGTTATTAAGAAAATCATCAGGAAGAGAAAATACACTTACAGTACTGTATTTATTGAAAATAATCCACTATAAGTGAACCCATGCAGTTCAAACCTGTGTTGCTCAAGGATCAACTGTGCTTTTTTTTTGTGGTGAGAATATCTGAAATTTACTCTCTTGGCAACTTCAGTGTAGAAGTCAGGCCCACCTTGTTTCATTGGGCTTTGCTTTATCACGCTTCACAGATACTGCAGTTTTTACAAATCGAAGGTTTGTGGCAACCCTGCATTGAGCACGTCTGTTGGCGCCATCTTTCCAACAGCATTTGCTCACTTTGTGTCTCTGGGTCACATTTTGGTAATTCTCACAATATTTTAAAGTTTTCCCTTTTTATTATATATGTGACGGCGATCTGTGACTAGTGATTTTCGATGTTATGTAATTGGTTTGTGTGTGTCTGACTGCTCCGTCTACAAGACGTCCCCCCCCCCTCCTCAGGCCTCCCTGATCCTTGAGACACAACAGTGTTGAAGGTAGGCCAGTCAACAACCCGACAATGTCCTCTAAGTGTCCAAGTGAAAGGGAGAGTCACACATCTCTCACTTTCAAAAGCTAGAAATGAGTAGGCTCAGTGAGAGGAAGGTGTGTTGAAAGTCTAGATAAGCCGAAAGCCAGGCCGCCTGCCCCAAACAGACAAGTTGTGAATGCAAAGGAAGAGTTCTGGAAGGACATGACAAGTGCCACGCCAGCGAGCGCACGAATGATAACCAAGTGAAACAGCCTTACTGCTGATATGGACAAAGACTTAGCGGTCTGGACAGAAGCGCCAACAGCCACAACATCCCCTTAAGCCAAAGCCTAATCCGGAGCGAGGCCTCACTCTCTTCAATTCTGTGAAGGCGGAGAGAGGGCACGAGGCTGCAGAAGACAAGTCTGAAGCTAGCGGAGTTGGTTCATGAGGTTTAAGGAAAGACGCCGTCTCTGTAACTCCAAACTGCGAGGTGAAGCCGCAGCGAGGTCTCCAGAAGATCTGGCGGAGATCATTCATGAAGGTGCTTCCACTACACAACGGATTTTCAGTGTGGACCAAACAGCCTTCTATCAGAAGACGATGCCATCTAGGACTTTCACAGCCAGAGAGGGGAGGTCAGGGCCTGGCTTCCACTACACAACGGATTTTCAGTGTGGACCAGTCTTCTATCAGACGATGCCATCTAGGACTTTCACAGCTAGAGAGGGGAGGCCAGGGCCTGGCTTCCACTACACAACGGATTTTCAGTGTGGACCAGTCTTCTTTTTTCTTTTTTTTAAAATTTTATTCTTATATTAATCCCCATACATTACATCATTAGTTTTAGATGAAGTGTTCCATGATTCATTGTTTGTGCACAACACCCAGTGCTCCATGCAGAATGTGCCCTCCTCAATACCCACCACCAGGCTAACCCATCCTCCCACCCCCCTCCCCTCTAGAACCCTCAGTTTGTTTTTCAGAGTCTATCGTCTCTCATGGTTCGTCTACCCCTCCGATTTCCCCTGCTTCATTCTTCCCCTCCCGCTACCTTCTTCTTCTTTTTTTTTTTTCTTAACATATATTGCATTATTTGTTTCAGAGGTACAGATCTGAGATTCAACAGTCTTGCACAATTCACAGCGCTTAGCAGAGCACACACCCTCCCCAGTGTCCATCACCCAGTCACCCCATCCCTCCCACCCCACCCCCCACTCCAACAACACTCAGTTTGTTTCCTGCGATTAAGAATTCCTCATATCAGTGAGATCATATGATATATGTCTTTCTCTGTTTGACTTATTTCACTCAACATGATACCCTCCAGTTCCATCCACGTCGTTGCAAATGGCAAGATCTCATTCCTTTTGCTGGCTGCATAATATTCCATTGTATATATATACCACATCTTCTTTATCCATTCATCTTGTGGACCAGTCTTCTATCAGACGATGCCATCCAGGACTTTCACAGCCAGAGAGGGGAGGTCAGGGCCTGGCTACAAAGCTTCAAAGGACGGGCTGACTCTACCGTTAGGGGCTAATGCAGATGCTGACTTTAAGCTGAAGCTTGCGCTCATGTGCCATTCTGAAAATCCTAGGGACCCGAAGAATTAGGCTAAAGCCACTCTGCCTGTGCTCCATCAACGGAACAACAAAGCCCGGATGACAGCATATCTGCTTATGACATTTGCTGAATGTTTTAAGCCCATTGTTGAGACTTACTGGTCAGAAAAAAAGATTCAAGATATTACTGTTTATTGGTAATGCATCTGGCCACCCAAGAGCTCCGATGGAGATGTTTCATGCCCGTAACTCAACATCCACTCTGTAGCCCACAGATCAAGGAATAATTTTGACTTTCAAGTCTTATTATTGAAGAGATGCATTTCATAAGGTTATAGCTGCCATAGATAGAGTGATTCCTCTGCTGGATCCAGACAGAGTGAACTGAAAACCTTCTGGAAAGGATTCACCATTCTGGATGCCATTAAGAACATTTGCGATTCTCCACAGGAGGAAGGGATATCCACAGTTTCTATGGGCCACCTCCCCAGGCTTAGCCTCTAGGAGGCCTGTCTGGGAGGCATCTTCTATGGTGCAAAATCAGGTGTGAGCTCAGTCCTCAGTTGACATATTCATTCCCAAACCGGGTGCCCTTCTAGAAGCTGCAGCACAGATATCATTACCTCTTGGGTTTGGGCTACTTTTACTCCATAACAAACATTCTGTTTAGCTGCCAAAGGCAGGGCGGCCCCTTGGATGCAGCTGTATGGAATTCAAATGGGCATATCAAGGCACTAAACCACAGTTCCATGATCCTGGACAGCCATGGCCTTTAAGTTGGAAGGACGGAGCAGTGGACACAGCAAATCAGTCTTACTGGTCAGCTGCAAGGGTAGCTCCATGTCGTATCTCTTCAAATTCCTCTCGTATATGGGGAAAGAATCCATGCATCTGCTGGTGATTAGGGGGAGCAAAGAGGTGGTCTGAACCCCTTTCCACCAAGGGCACACACACCTAATTCTAAAGAATGTCCAGCAAATTCCTTCTAAAAATGTAATTTAATTCTTACTAAAGCATATGTGTACATAATTTTAAAAGTCAAATGATACTCCATGACACATAAGAAAGTTAGCAGTTGTCTGCCCCAGTCTTCCGAAACCTCGATTTCGGTTTCCCATGTCCACTGCTCACAAGAAAGGCTTTAAAGTCTTCAGTTTCTCTTTAAACTTTGATATTTCTGTACACCACATTTATATTACTAATTATGATTTTAAACATTTTAGAAGTCACCTCTTGACTTCCCATTTCTGAATTTTATTGTTTTCTAGATGACCATATATCCCATCCCCATCTTCCCAATTTAGTTATATCAGTTTTTTTGTCAGATTAATATTTTGTATTGCCATCATTATGGTTATGCAAATGTTGTTCACAGCTAGAGCATGTACCGTATTATGATTTTAGTTCCCTTATTATACTATTTTGTATTCATTGCCTTACTTTTTGTTTACTTAGTTTTATAGCCATTACTTATCCCTGATTCATCCCCAAACATTCTAAAAGAATGAATGCTCCATGCAGTCAAACATGCCTCCTAACCGATCAGCTGCAGGGTTTTCCCTCTGAGCCCACCCTCCTGGGGCCAGCATTTGCAGAACGAGAGGCAGAAGGGAGGGGGCCTCACCCTGCAGTCTGCTGAGGTTCACGCTCAGCCAGACTGTCTCTGGTCCAGCCTCCCTGGAGACTAAGACTTCTGCCTTCTGCAAAGACAGGCAGGCTCACTCCCGTGGCTGTGCTGGCTGGGCTTGGAATCTGGGGGCCCAGGTCTTCCTTTTATTCAAGATTTGCATCCATTCTGCTTTCTGCCTGTACCACGAACCTCCCTAGTCTCTCTCTGCAAAGGGGCTTGTGCCTTGGTTCCTGAACCTTCCCGTGCCTCTGTACTGGGAACCAGGTTTTTAGCAGTTTTGTTTCCTCTGCAAGCAGTCAGATTTCTGCTTGCACAGCTCGGCCAAGTCAATGCCATTTCTTCAACTGTGTCCACTTTCTCCAAATTTGGTTGACATCTCTGCTCTTTCATCTCTTCCCATTCTCTTATTCCTATAGGGTACTTTTGTGAGATTCTGGGAGGAGGTGGAGATAAATGTTGTCTGCCTTGTTCAGCTGAAAACATCCTTCAATTAATTCTTAACTATATGTGCAAGTGATAGACTCAATCTGTTTGGAGTACAAAGGGGTAGTGGGGACTAATCTACTCGGTTCATCCGCATGTACCATTCATGAGTAGCAGGTTTTGTTCCTAGAGTTTTAGGGTGCCCTACGGACAAATCATGTCTAGTTGTCTTCTCGGGATCTTCTATACTTGTTCTCAGTCTGAAAAAATCCTGCTCTGTGCATGAGCAGGAACAGTTCCCTTGAGAACTCTTCCTGGCCACCCAGTACCCCCACCCTTAGTCCTTTTATCCTTCTCTCTCCCTAAAATGGCTGCTCTGGCTATGGCCTTGGGTGTACTTTGTCAGTCAGTGGATGGGCCTTTTGGAGTAGATTTCTCTGGTTTGCCCAGACCCCTTGCTGGAGACAGGGTGGAGGGAGCCTCAGATCCTGCTGGTGGGATGGAAAAAGGCCATTATGGTCATCTGGTCTCCAGGTGGATTATCTCAAATATGTCAGATACCTTGTGCTGTTGTCATATCTGCTGTGTTTTATTATCCTGAAGAGTGTCTGCCTTCCTCCTAGACTTGGGTTATATTGTGAACACTCTTTTCAATTATCCTATCTTTGGAAGGCACAGGCTTTAGGAAGAGAATGGAGGAGAGAAAACCACAAAAATATTTCTTAAATGTGAACAATTTTGAATGTATTAATCAGTATTTTGTGACCCCCTAATCCATTTATTTATTTGTTTCTTTAGCTTTAAATTTTTAAAAAAGATTTTATTTATTTATTTATTTGAAAGAGAGAATGAGAGAGAGACAGCACAAGCAGTGGGAGGAACAGAGGGAGGGGGAGAAGCAGACTCCTCACTGAGCAGGGAGCCTGATGCAGGGCTTGATCTTGGGACCCTGGGATCATGACCTGAGCTGAAGGCAGATATTTAAATGACTGAGCCACCCAGGTGCCCCTATTTGTTTGTTTAGCTTTAAAACAAAGTGCAGTGGAGCTTAATACACTTGTGGCTCGTCCCTCTTTTCATTCTAACCATCTCGGCAGGCCTTACTAATTTGGCATAAATCCACCATATGCTATAATTTACTTAATAATTCCCTATGGTGTCCTGAGTTCTGTAAAACTCATTTTTAAACAGTAAAGTGGAATTGAGACACTTCAAAAAGACACATCTGATACTTTGGATATCCAAGATATCTGTCAATTTGTTAAATATGCACTAGTAAGATGAAAATAAAATTGAAGAATCCTTAGAAGGAATGGTTAAAAAATAGTTACTGATATGATTAAAAGCAGAGTTAGACAAAATGAAGAGACATGGGAATATGTCCCAAATGAAAGAACAGGACAAAATCCACAGCAAGACACCTAAGTTAAATGGAGATAAGTAATATGCCTGATAGAGAATTCAAAGTAATGATCATAAAAATACTCATTGGACTTGAGAAAAGAGTGGAGGACATCGGTGAGACCCCTAAAAAAGAGATAAAAAAGAAACAGTCAGGGATAAAGAACACAATAAATGAAATAAAAAATACACTGAATGGGGATGCCTGGGTGGCTCAGTCGTCTAAGCATCTGCCTTCAGCTCAAGTCATGATCCCAGGGTCCGGGGATCGAGTCCCACATCGGGTTGCTCGGCAGGAAGCCTGCTTCTCCCTCTGCCTGCCGCTCCCCCAGCTTGTGTGCTCTCTCTCTCTGACAAATAAATAAATTAAAAAAATACACTGGATGGAATAAATAGTAGACTAGATGAAGCAGCAGAATGGATCAGTGACCTGGAGGACAGAGTAATGGAAGTTAATCAAACTGAGCAGGTGAGAGAAAAAAAATTATGCAAAATGAGAACAGACTTAGATAACTCAATGACTCTAACAAGAGTAATAACATTTGCATTATAAGGATCCCAGAAGAAGACAGAGAAAAGAGGGCAGAAAATTTGAAGAAATAGTAGCTGAAAAATCCCCAAATCTGAGGAAGAAAATAGAAATCCAGATCCAGGAAGCACAGAGATTCCCTTATAAAATGAATCCAAGGAGATGCACACCAGGAATGTAGTCATTAAAATGGCAAAATGTGATGATAAAGAGAGAATTTTAAAAGCAGCAAGAGAAAAGAAAACAGTTACAAATAAGGGAAACCCCATAAGGCTTTCAGGTGATTTTTAAGCAAAAAACTTTGCAGGCCAGATGGGAGTGGCATTCACAATGTCGAAAGGAAAAAAAAGTCTGCAACCAAGAATACTCTATCCAGCTAGGCTATCATCCAGATTAGAAGGAGAGATAAAGAGTTTCTCAGACAAACAAAAGTTAAAAGTTCATGACCACTAAACCAGCCCTACAAGAAATGTTAAAGGGGGCTCTTTGAGTGGAAAGGCAAGACCATAAATGGGAGTAAGAAAAGTAGGAAGCACAAAAGCAGTAAAAACAAGTGTATCTATAAAAGTCATCAAGGGACTCACAAAATAAAAGGATGTACAACACGACACCACATACATAAAACATGGGAGGGAGGGGAGAGGAATAAAGAATGGATTCAAACTTAAGAGACCACCAACTTAATATAGACTGCTACATGCAAAAGAGGTTATATACAAACCTAATGGTAACCACAAATCAAAAACCAGTAATAGATATGCAAAACATAAAGAGAAAGGAATCCAAGTATATTGCTAATGAAAGCCAACTAATTGTGAGAGAAGAAAGCAAGGGAAGAAAGGAACAGAGAAGAACTACAAAAACAACCATAAAACGAGTAACAAAATGACAATAAATACAAACTCATCAATAATTACTTTCAATGTAAATGAAGTAAACACTCCAATCAAAAGACATAGGGTGATGGAGTGGATAAAAATACAAGACCCATCTATATGCTGCCTACAAGAGACTCATTTCAGACCTAAAGACACCTTTAGATTGAAAGTGAAGGGATGGAAAAGCATTTATCATGTAAATGAAAGTGAAAAGACAGCTAGGGTAGCAATACTTTTATGGGACAAAATAGACTTTAAAACAAAGAATGTAACAAGAGACAAAGAAACTGTAAAATTATTAAGGGGACAATCCAACAAGAAGATATCATAATTGTAAATATTTATGCCCTCAACTTCGGAGCACCCGAATACTTAAAGTAGTTAATAACAAACATAAAGAAAGTGATTGATAGTAATACAATAGTGGTAGGGGACTTTAACACCCCATTAACATTAATGGACAGATCACCCAAACAGAAGATCAACAAGGGAATAGTGGCTTTGAATGATACATTGGACCAGATGGATTTAAAAGATATATTTAGAATATTCCATTGTAAAACAGCAGAACACACATTCTTTTCAAGTGCACATGGAACATTCTCCAGAACAGATCACATATTAGACCACAAAACAAGTCTTAAAAATTCAAAAAATCAAAGTCATATCATGCATCTTTTCCGATCACAATGCTATGAAACTAGAAATCAACCACAAGAAAAAATCTGGAAGCAGCACAAATAAATGGAGGCTAAATAACATGCTACTAAATAGTGAACCAGGAAATCAAAGAAGAAATAAAAAAATACATGGAGACAAATGAAAATGAAAACACAACACTCCAACGTCTTTGAGATGCAGCAAAAGTGGTTCTAAGAGGTAAGTTTATAGCAACACAGGCCAACCTCAAGAAGCAAGAAAAATTTTGGATAAATGATCTAAACTTAAACCTAAAGGATCTAGAAAAAGAAGAATGAGCAAACCCCAAACCGGTAGAAGGAAGGAAATAATAGATTAGAGCATAAATAAATGAAATAGAAACTAAAAAAAACAACAGAACTGATCAATGAAACCAGGAGCTGGTTGTTTGAAAAGATCAACAAAATGGATAAACCTTTAGTCAGACTCATAGAGAAAGAGATTCAAATAAAATCAGAAACAAAAGAGGAGAAATAACTGACACCACAGAAATACAATAAGAAAATATTATGAAAAATTATATGCCAACAAATTGGGTAATCTAGAAGAAATGGACAAATTCTTAGAAACATATAACGTCCCAAAATTGAATCAGGAAGAAACAGAAAATATGAATAGATCAATTACCAGCAATGAAATTGAATCAGTAATTAAAAACTAACCAACACACAAAAGTCCAGGACTAGATGGCTTCACAGGTGAATTCTTTTTTTTTTTTTTTTTTAAAGATTTCATTTATTTATTTGACAAAGAGAGACACAGCAAGAGAGGGAACACAAGCAGGGGGAATGGGAGAGGGAGAAGCAGGCTTCCTGTGGAGCAGGGAGCCCGATGTGGGGCTCGATCCCAGGACCCTGGGACCATGACCTGAGCCGAAGGCAGACACCCAACGACCGAGCCGCCCAGGCCGCCCCCACAGGTGAATTCTACCAAACATTTAAGGAAGAGTTAATATTTTTTCTTCTCAAACTATTCCAAAAAATAGAAGAGGAAGGAAAACTTCTGAATTCATTCTACGAGGCCAGCATTACCCTGATACCAAAACCAGATAAAGACACTATAAAAAAGAAAAAAAGAATTACAGGCAAATATCTCTGATGAGCATAGATGCAAAAAATCCTCAAAATATTAGCAAACCAAATCCAACAATACATTAAAAAAAAAGTCATTCACCATGATCAAGTGGGATTTACTCCGAGGATGCAAGGATAGTTCAATATTCACAAAGCAATCAATGTGATAAATTGCATCAATAAGAGAGAGGATAAAAACCACATGATCATTTCAATAGATGCAGAAAAAGCATTTGACAAAGTACAACATCCATTCATGATAAAAAACCCTCAACAAAGTAGGTTTCGGGGAAACATACCTCAACATAACAAAGTCCATATATGAAAAACCCAGTTAACATCATACTCAATGGTGAAAATCTGAGAGCTTTCCCCCTACGATCAAGAACAAGACAAAGATGTCCACTCTCATCACTTTTATTCAACTAGGAAGTTGTAGCCACAGCAATAAGAAAAAGGAACAAAAGGCTTCCAAATTGATAAGGAAGAAGTAAAAATTTCACTATTTGCAGATGACATCATATTCTACATAGAAAACCAAAAAGACTCCACCAAAAGACTACTAGCTACTAGAAATGATAAATGAATTCAGTAAGGTTGCAGGATACAAAACCAATGTACAGAAATCCGTTGCATTTCTATACACTAATAATGAAGCAACAGAAAGAGAAATTAAGAAAGCAATCCCGTTTACAATTACACCAAAAATAATAAAATACCTAGGCATAAACGTAACCTAGGAGATAAAAGACCTGTACTCTGAAAACTATAAAATACTGATGAAAGAAACAAATGGAAAGATATTCCATGTTCATGGATAGGAAGAACACATACTGTCAATCTACAGATTCAATTGCAATCTCTATCAAAATACCAACCACATTTTTCACAGAATTAGAAAAAATAATCCTAAAATTTGTATGAAACCACAAAAGACCCCAAATAGCCAAAACAATCTTGAAAAAGAAAAACAAAGCTGGAGGTATCACAGTCCCAGATTCTGAAATATACTACAAAGCTGTAGTAATCAAAACACTATGATACTGGCACAAAAACAGACACACAGATCAATGGATCATGATAGAAAGCCCAGAAACAAACCCATGATTATATGGTCAATTAATCTTTGACAAAGCAGGAGAGAATATGCAATGGGAAAAAGACCGTCTCTTCAACAAATGGTGTTGGAAAAACAGGACAGTTACATACAAAAGAATGAGACTAGACCACTTTGTTACACCATACACAAAAATAAACTCAAAATGGATTAAAGACCTAAGTGTGAGACCTGAAACCATAAAAATCCTAGAAGAGAGCACAGGCAGTAATCTCTCTGACATTGGCCCTAGCAACATTTTTCTAGATCTGTCTCCTGAGGTAAGGGAAACAAAAGCAAAAATAAACTACTGGAGGGGCGCCTGGGTGGTTCAGTTGGTTAAGCGACTGCCTTCAGCTCGGGTCATGATCTCAGGGTCCTGGGATCGAGCCCCGCATAGGGCTCCCTGCTCGGCGGGAAGCCTGCTTCTCCCTCTCCCATTCCCTCTGCTTGTGGTCCCTCTCTCGCTGTCTCTCTCTGTGTCAAATAAATAAATAAAATCTTTAAAATAAAAAATAAACTACTGGGACTTCATTAAGATAAAGAGCTTTTGCATAGCAAAGGAAACAATCAAAACTAAAAGGCAACCTATGGAATGGGAGAAGATATTTGCACATAACATATCTGATAAAGGGTTAGTATCCAAAATATATAAAAAACGAATGCAACTCAACACCCAAAAAAACCAAATAATTCAATTAAAAAATGGGCAGAGGACATGAACAAACATTTCTCCAAAGAAGACATACAGATGGCCAACAGATACATGAAAAGATGTTCAACCTCACTCATCATCAGGGAAATGCAAATCAAACCTACAATGAGATCACCTCACACCTGTCAGAATGGCTAAAATCAAAAACACAAAAAACAACAGGTGTTGGCAAAGATGTGGAGAATGAGGAACACTCGTGCATTGTTGGTGGGAAAGTAAATTGGTGCAGCCATTGTGGAAAACAGTATGGCAATTCCTCAAAAGTTAAAAATAGAACTACAGTATGATCCAATAATTTCAGTACTGGGTATTTACCCAAAGTAAATAGATCCTACAATAGATCATACAATTTTACATTTTGGAGAAAGGCTCATTAGGCTTCTCAGGGGCCCTCCAGCAGGTTGGGAACTAGACTGGGTGCTACCTGGTGCTTTCCTGCTAGGCTCTTGATCTGGCTCTTGTGGAGGACAGAAAGGCAAGCCCTTGGACCTCCAACTCGCAGGCTGCACAGCGAAGTGCCCTGTTTAGAGAGCCAAGGAGGTTCTAGGTACTCAGAGAAACTCAAGTGCTTTGGTCCATTAGATTATATGCAAAAGCCTGCTCATCTAAATTTTCAAAGGTCCTTAAAATTAGGTCCCATATGTGTCTGGAAAACTAGCAAATGCAAGACAAAAAAAAAAAATCGAAGGGTCAAGACTATAGGAAAGGTGGCCTCACAGATCTCAGGGGAGGGTCCTAGCACTGTCCCAGAGGGGTACAAAAGGGGCTCAAGTTATTTCCCTGAAATTAAAGGCTTTGGGAGTGAGTGGGGGCCAGGTCTGGGACATCCGGCATATGCTGCCTGTGGGAAGCGGCCAACCTCGGGGGGAGTTAGCTGCAGAAAGGCGGAGGGGAGATGGCTCCTTGCCCCCACACTCAGGGGGAAGGATGGAGGAAAATGTGGCTTCCCAGGATTATATTCAGGTAGAGATGAGGGGGCTGGAGGGAGCTAACACCAGATGGACTCAATTTTCTATATAAAAATCAGGTGAGATCATCCAGCAAGTGTCAGTGGGGGGAGGGCAAAGCAGAATGGAAAACAGAGAGAAGACGGGGCCGTTCTTGAAGGCTTTTTTAGCCTTAAATGTGTTGCATGGGGGTGGCCGCGATTAGGTAATTGGTGATTTGTTTTGTTTTTCAGCAGAAGTGATGGCTCTGCGAAGGAGAGAATTCGGGGCATTTGTTCATCGTCAAGGACTTAAGCCTTATGATTTAATTCCTGTTTTCAAAATTGTGGCTGCATGTAGTCAAGATCTCTGAAAGTTATGAACTTTATGCATTTTTTTTTTTTGCATCTAGAAAGAGCACATATTTTAAGAAGACAGCTTAATGTTTTTTCACAAAGTGAAGCCTCCTATGTGTCCTGCAAATAAAGCCACAACTCAATACAATAAGATAAGGGGTCACATTAGTGCACAGAGTAATCCAGTCTCCAAATACACAGCATATCATACCAAGTGAATATTCCTGCATTACCTTGCTCGGGGGGTGGGGGAAGCACCCTGAGGGGTCAGTGGTAGTGATGGGTATCAGCCAGCTCACAAACTCTGGCTTTTCCTACGACCGTATGGGACTCTTCATGGAAACCTGCCCACGTACTTCACATGTCAGCTCCTACAAGACAAACTGATTCATCTCTGCTGGCCCAGCCCCCAGCATAAGGCCAAGTACACAGTAGGCACTCAATAAATGTGTGTTACATGAATGAGCCCTCGTGATCTTAGAGCAGGGATCTTTAAATACACGGTAGTCCTGATTCTCTCCAGGCTGCTGGGTGGACTTCTGGGGCCAAAGCTTGGGAGGTGTTGCATCTTGCTGGGGGACACTTCATCTCTGAGCTTGGTCTCCTCCTCCCTGACCTGGAGATAGTGCATATCTCACAGGGTTGCAGGACAGCACGGTGGGTCTGGCATGTCCCATCCGAACCTCTCTCCCCTTGCATGTTCAGGGGCCCCCTAGGGCCTGTGCCATGGAAGGGGACTTCGGTTCCAAGCTTCAGGGGTGGGGGCATGTTCTACTCTTAGGGCAAAATCTGGCAAAATCAGGCTCAGAATTCTACACCTCCCTGGGCCAAGGTGATGACAAATAATATTAGCTTCTGAAGTTTACCAACAGAGTCGCTGAGCCACAAAAGACAAAATCATGCCCCCAAGGTCAAGGGAAAGACCTTCTGGAAACTCAGCTCTTTCCAATCGAGCCAGTTCATCCAACACAGGAGCTGTGGGCCGTGCATGTTCACTATCCATATGACAAGTGTAAGTAAAGCTGCATCCTGCCTCTCTGCAAGACTGTCATTTACCACCTTGCAACTCAAAGTGGGGACCCTGGACCAGCAGCCCTGGCATCTCCTGGGAGCTGGATAAAAATGCAGCATCGCGGGCTTTGGGACCTGCTGCAGACCCAGGGAATCACAGCCTGCATTCTAACCAGATTCCGCGGATGCGTGCGCACATTGCAGACTGAGAAACTCTGCTTTAGAGAGCTGTGGAATCACATGTATGACCACAGTAGTATCTTAAAAGTCTGTGGTTTCGGGTGCCTGGGTGGCTCAGTTGGTTAAGCGACTGCCTTTGGCTCAGGTCATGATCCTGGAGTCCCAGGATCTAGTCCCGCATCGGGCTCCCTGCTCGGCAGGGAGTCTGCTTCTCCCTCTGACCCTCCCCCATCTCGTGCTCTCTCTCTCTCATTCTCTCTTTCAAATAAATAAAAAATAAATAAATAAAATCTTTAAAAAAAAATTCTGTGGTTTCACTGAGGTCCCTACTCCCCGCTATAGACCATAATCACAACAGCAATGGACTGACTTAAAAACTACAAATCAATCCAGGGACAGACGCTGTAACGCCGTATAAACCTTTTATGATTAGAGGTACATATAGGACAAGTGGTAGATTCTTGAAATACCAGATGCTAAGTGCATGCTACATTTGTAAACGCGGCAAAATCCTACGCTTAAAGGGAAGCACAATTTCTTCCTGCAAGGGCAGTAAAATATAAGAAATAGGAAGTCAATCTGGGGATTGACTTTGCCCCAGAAAAATGGGGGCTCATAGAAAAATAGGTTGACAAAAGTACTCTTTAATAGCCCAGCAAACATTTTTTTTTTTTTTGAAGTTTTATTTATCTCTACACCCAGCATGGGGCTCTAACTCACGGCCCTGAGATCAAGAATCACACACCCTTCCGACTGAGCCTGCCGGGGTGGGGGTGGGGCGACAAACATTCTTTTCTTAAAATTGAATGTCTGTGTCTTCTCTATGGGTTCTCTTAGAATAATTCAGTGATCTACACAGTTCCATAACTATTGCTAAATCCTGAGAATTGGTGTCTTTAATGTATTCATTCGGCACATTTTATAAAAGGAATTTGATTTTTTTCCCAAGGAGGAATGGGGACAATGGGTAGTTAGAGCATTAGTCCCAGCTGGTGCCTGGAGTCGAGACAGGTGGGGAACACGTGCAAGCTTGGGCTGATGAGGTCTAGGGCCAGAATCTCCCGGCCAGAGAGGGGCCACAGACTTCTCTAAACCCTGAGCAGTGCCCAGGAGAGGAATCACGCCACGTGCAATAACGATCCCGAGGAAAAGGTCTCATGTATTTAACAAAGCTTCCTACAACACCTGTGAGGTAATTGCTAGCAACCTCAAGGTCCCCTGAGAGAGCTAGTCAGGGTCAAGGTCATAACCAGATGGAATTCCCTGTCTACCCCGCCCCTGGGAAAACCCTGCTTCCTGTGCTCCCAGCTGCTGACCGTCCTGGCAGGATTCCCGGCTTTGGCTGCATAGCGAACTCACACCCGTCCCTGGAAGTCAGCGCCTGCTGGACCACTGCTCCCGTGACCTTGAATATGCAACGCGGACAGCGACACATCACATTTCCTTGGCTCCTCAACGCCATCCACTTCCACCGCAACTCGTCCCTGACCATCACCCCGATCTTCTCGCTAATCTAGATCCTCATCTGCCCTCTTTGGAACATTTATTCATTAAATGAGTATTTACATTTCTCGAGCAGCTCTGAGACTCTAGGTGTGAAACCAGGAATCAAAGGGTCAATGCAACTCATCATAGCCACTGGCTACTAACTGCAGGTGCTACTTTTTACCCAGACCTTTCTCATTTGCCTTTCATTTGAGGCTTGTCCCACCGCCCCACCCCCCATCTCCTCCTTCGGCTGCCTCTGGAAGAAACCCTTTCCTTGCTGCAGACTCCATGTCTCAGGGACAGTCTTTGCTGCACATGGAGCAGACGAATGAATTTGGGTTCGGTCACAGGTGCTCTTCTGGCCCCGGGAGCACCGCAGTAAACACGGCAGAATCATCTCTTGCCCTTCTCGAACTCAGCTATCCAACACGGTAGCCAGTAGCCACGGGCGGCCGTTTAAATATTAATTAATCAAAATGAGATAAAATGAAAGACTGGGAACGGCAGTGGCCAACTTTTAAATGCTGGAATAGCTCCAGTCGGCTGGTGTTGTCAGCACAGACACAGAACATGTCCATCATCACAGAAAGTTCTGTTGGACCGTGCTGCCTTAGAGTTTTATTCGTTCTGGTGGGGAGAGAGATAGTTAAAAAAAAAAATTAAAATAGACATTTTTAACATATCAGGCAGAGTAAAGAGCTATGAAGGAGCATAGAGTAAAAAGGGACAGATAGTAATGGAATTGGGACGCAGGGGGCTGCTACTGAGACCACTGGCTCTAACAGCCATCTTCTCTCTCTTGACATTCCTCCTTTGGTACCATGACACCATGACCTATTAGTTCTTCTCATACTTCTCTGGCTAAGCCCACGGCGATGGAACAGCCCTTCTGGAGATTCCTACAGTAAGAACCAGAAGAAGGCTCTTTATTAACTGAAGCCCCAGATGTGCTCCAGGATCTCACGGTATCTTTACACCATGCAGATGAGCTGCTGGGATATGGCTTGGAGGTACGGGGTGCTTCTTAAGAGCTTTGACATATAAGTAAAAGACAGGGAACGAAGCACTGTCTAGAACGCTCGCGGTTCCTGAAGGGTGACCTCTGCCACTTCTCAGGAGCACCACAAGGTGGCAGCAGGAGCTTACAAAAGCCGCGGCCACCGCTCACATGCCTCCTCCCCAGCACAAACTGAGCATCCCTTTATTACAAGGGAAGGAGAAATCCTCTGGGGGTAAGTGTGAACAAGAAAATGGCACCTATGTAATTAACAAAGGCTAATTAGAATAGCAGCATGACCCAGAATTCTAACCGCCTGTGTTCAGAGTCCAGAATAATGGAGTAATGTAGATAACTCTGATATGCATCGATTCACTAGTTAATTATATTTGCTTTCACTGTTGAGATGGTGTCCTTCACCCAATTTCATTTTTGCATAAATGAACACACTTCAGTTTTTTTTTTTCCCCACTACATTTTAGAATGAAAGGATTTCTCTGGCCTTTTTTTGAACTGATCAATTGCTTTTCCATTAGCTTCATGTAAAACAATTAAGTGAAGAAAATCTATGCATTTGTCCCCAGTTGTGAATTTGCAAGTTCAAGGCAAATTGCCATGTTCAGCATCTGGGATTCATCATGTCTGCTCTGTTACCTCATCGGTGGGCACATATCTCTCCCAGATGTACAAAACAAAAGGCCTATGAAGTTACAAGGAAAGCAGAAACAGTCTCCATGCTCTCAACTCTCAACTGCTGCAGCCAGGTATGTGGGGATGGTAAACTGAGGGGAAGAACGCTCTAGGTCTGGTTTGTCCGAATACGTGGCCTTCGGCACAAACGCAGCCAAGTGGCCCAAAGCCACGCCCGTGCATGCATGAGCAATCCACGATGCCTCTCTGGAAGGGGGACTGGGTGAGAGCTTTCTTTAGGAAAAAAAAAAGAGACAGAGACAAAGCTGGAAATGGAGAGGTCCCAGTTAACCTAACATTTTAGGATTATTTAAGACACCAGGATTTGAACTCAGCTCTTTAAGATCTGCCTAGAACTGTAATCTGGAGTGTATACCAGGTCATATGTTTAATGACATAAAATTCAAGGCACCTGGAAGATATAAATCCGTGTTTCTTTGTCCCCTTCCCCGCACCCACCCCCTTTTATAAGACTGCCCTCTAATGACCACAGATCAGGGAGCAATATATATTTATTTGCACTTAGAACTGTTCCAATCTTTCATGCACTAATCTTACTTCCAGGAATCTAGTCTAAGGAACTATTGCTAAATACAGAAAGAAATCCTAATATGGAAAAAGATGTTTAATGCAGCATTATTTAAATCATGAACAATTTAGGGAAAAAAAACTTTTAAATTGAGTAATAACAGAAAATAATCAAATTCAATGCTATGTCTACATAATGGGTTATTAAGTTGTCATGAAAACGATATGTGAAGACCAGACAAAATATAAAATGCTCACGTAATTAAGAGAACAAAGAAAATAGTTTGTACAGTTGTGACAGTATGTTTAAATTTTGCATAGGAAATAGTCTATAAAAGAAATATATGCCCAAATATTAAGAGCAGTTGTTTCAACGGTGATTGCCAAGGTAAATTCTCCTCCTTTTTCCTTTCCAATAGTTTCCAAATTTTCTTTAAGTGTTATTATCTAATGGGAAATACATACTTCCGAAAACATTTATTTTGAATTTAAAATAATTTCACTATTCTTTTATCTCAAAATTTCAAATTGTCTTCTCCCTATC
Organism: Mirounga leonina; assembly: GCF_011800145.1. Lineage (NCBI taxonomy): Eukaryota > Metazoa > Chordata > Mammalia > Carnivora > Phocidae > Mirounga > Mirounga leonina. Next base: position 25,369,936 of record NW_023270464.1, read on the forward strand.
TTTGCCTCCCTGACTTAAAACCAACACCTTGCAGCCCAGTCTCACCCTGGTTGATATCGTTTCCTACGAAGGATACTGGACTCTGGTCTTTGCTGGAGATTTTCTCAGACTGCTAGGGCCAGAGTATGAGCTGGTTTAAGTCAAAGGAGGGACGAAGAAGACCTTGGCTGTGTGCCCCAGCCATGGCTTATGCTAGTCAGGCTATGGCTTCCACAGAATGTTTAATTATTGATGTTGACAGAGAATATAAGTTCATATATTTTATAGAACAATGGTAACCACTGGTTGAGTAAAAATTGGAGAGGCGTATAATTTCCAAAAGGGTAAAGAAAATCTGAGTCAACAATTAGATACCAGTGATAGAAGGAAATACTCGAAGGGAAAAAAAAAACCAACCCAGATAACATGCCATAACATGACAAAACCAAGACCAAATTTATCCTTTTCCTAATAAATGCGAATGCTTTAAATCTTTCTAACAAAAGGCAAAGACTTATTTTGGCCCCAAAACAAAATTAAATTTTACTATTTATAAGAACACATGCCTGAAACAAACTGAGACATCAAAAGGAAAGGACGCATACTTGGAAGTTGCCAAGAGAGTAGGTCTTAAATGTTCTCATCTTAAAAAAAAAAAGATAATTATATGAGGCAATGGAAGTGGTAACTAACCTCATCGTGATCATTTCACAATATATACATGTATCAAATCATCACATTGCACATCTTAACCTTACACAATGTCATATTTCAATTATAGCTCTATAAAGCTAGATAAGAGACCACAAAAAAAAAAGACCAGCTAAAACATACGAAACACGTATAAACAAAAAGTAGGGATACACAGATTGATATGTGACAAAGTAAAATAGAAACAAAAAGCCATAAACAGGACAAAATAGGTTACCTTCTATGGCTAAAATTCCAACCCACAAGGAAGACACAACAATTATAAACATGGGCAGAATACGATAGCACTGAAAAACATTTACAGCTCAGCTCCCAAACATAAGCAAGGCACTGTAGACTACCGCTCTCCATCTTCCATAAGTGAAGGAAAAAAACATCAGGACACAGGGCATTGGAGGAATACGTCCACAAGACTTGATTTATGGGATACAAAATGGGATATGTCATCCTGTTTTAGATATTAATCAGTATGCTTCCTTCCCCCTCCACCCCTACCCAAGGCTCTCCGGCTTCCACGCAGGGAGATGTGAGTCACTCACCACAGGACCAGATGCAAAGACTGCAAATACTAGACTCAAAACCTGGCCTAAACACAAGACAGAGAAATGTTAATGCATGCTAGCATAGTGCTCGGCTCCAGGGAAGGTCAAGGGGACGTGAGAGCCAAGGACCACAAGGAAAGGAACAGGAGAACGCCCCAACCTCTGCCAGAACGTGGGCCATCTATCCAGAGTGCCAAGACAACTACAGCATCCCTCTTGTCATTGACCCATGAAGACCACCAAAGGCCCAGAGTAACATTTATGTGTGTCTCAAGGCCCTCCTATTGATTTTTTTCTCATGTAGCCAACTCGGTCCAATAGCCCAAGACATTTGTATACTCCTCCCCTAAAGAGACTGGAGAGCTGTGGGCCCTCGGGTCACCGGAGGGGCTACGGTGACATAAAGGGCAAGCCTTGAACAGTCCACTGTGGCTCTAGTTCGCATGAGTTTGAAATCTCACTCCGAGCTAGGGCCTTCTGGAACACGTGTTCCCGTTACAGATAAAGAGGAAAACTGTACTATAAAAATAGAACACACATTATGTCACCTCTACAGTACATTTATAAAATTTAATATAACAGGCTATGAAAAAAATCTTTTGGATGTGTTATTTGACAATGGTACAAGTCTAGAATTTAACAGACAATAAAAGCGATCCAAACACCTAGAAAAGATAAAAAAAAAAAATAGGCCTGAACATTTGGATCAAACAGGGCATTAAAACTGCAATCACAAATTTATTTAGAAAACAATCAGAAGATGGGCGCCTGGGTGGCTTAGTCGTTAAGCGTCTGCCTTCGGCTCGGGTCATGATCCCAGGGTCCTGGGTTCAAGCCCCACATCAGGCTCCCTGCTCGGCGGGAAGCCTGCTTCTCCCGCTCCCACTCCCCCTGCTTGTGTTCCTGCTCTCGCTGTCTCTCTCTGTCAAATAAATAAAATCTTAAAAAAAAAAAAAAAGAAAACAATCAGAAGAACTATATCACATAATGAGAACAAGGTGTGAGGCCAAAGTTGTACTCAGGAAGAAAATTTATAGCCTTATATGTGCTGATTATAAAACACAAAAGAAAAAAAAACATAAACCACATATTCCACTGAAGAGATTAAGGGGCCCCCAAATAAAGGTTAGTGGGCCTTTGTGTTGATGCTGTTCTTAGATAATTTGTTTTTTTTTTTTGGCTGCCTAGGATCTAAAGCTGCTTCCTGTATTAGGGAGATCCACCATGGTGTGGATCTTAGACATCTAGAGCCTGGGCATAGCATCTAGAATTAGCCAATCAGATGTTCCCCCTGGAACTCTGAATCTCACCTGAATGCCTGAAAGAAGCAGGGAAGAGCTTAGCCTTAATTCTGGTAACCACAGCCAGCATTCAGTGGCCAGCACATCCCAATGAGCTGCCCCTGGACATGCCGAGGATCTGACCACTGAGATTCCTCGTTCCTGCTGATTCCCCCACGTGCTACCCTATGCCATGAATCTCTGGGCCACCTGATACCCTTCTCCATTACATCCTGTTCCAGCTTACATTAAACAGGGCCAGTTCCTTTTGTTAATAACTTCAATCTCCTGAGCAGAACAGAAGGAAACACTATATGAGAAAGAAATCAATGATAGAAAAAAAATCTATGGCAATGATAAGTAAACTCAAGAACCATTTTAAAAGACCAGTGAAACTGGCAAACCTTTTCATGTGTCTAATCACTGAAAAACGAAGGTCACAAATACTTTTACAAAGGAAAAAATGTACACAAAAGATTCTGAAGTTTAAAAATAACGAGAAATGATGTATAACTGTATACCTGATTAAATTAATTACCAACATTAACTGGGGTGGGAAACTTGAATATACCATCAACCACAGAAGAAATGTCAAAAAAATGTTTAAAAAATTCACTCTCGGGGCGCCTGGGTGGCTCAGTCGTTAAGCGTCTGCCTTCGGCTCGGGTCATGGTCCCAGGGTCCTGGGATCGAGCCCCGCATCGGGCTCCCTGCTCCGCAGGAAGCCTGCTTCTCCCTCTCCCACTCCCCCTGCTTGTATTCCCTCTCTCATTGTGTCTCTCTCTGTCAAATAAATAAATAAAATCTTTAAAAAAAATAAAAATCAAAAATTCACTCTCTTCCCAAAGGGCACAGAGCTGGATTGGTTTAGGGGCAAGTTCCTTCAGACTTGTGCTATTTAAGCCGTCTGGGACGTGGAGAAAGAAGGCAGATGAGCATGTACTGGACTAGCCCAGGACAAAGGGGACCCCAACTTTAGTCCCCGCACCCAGCTGCCCTCAGTGTGCGGTTCCCCTGGGGTGGAGCCTGCTGTTGAGTGGGATTCAGCTGTTGTGTGGACAGGCCACCCTTCCATGCTATTCTGACCCAGCTATCCCCATCCTCACACCTTCCAATTACTTACGTGGCTGGTGTCAGCCACCTGAAGGCCAGTCAGGCCCATGCTAATTAATCCATGGGATGGCCACCTCTATTCCCTCCCCTCAGTTCACCTTCTGCCCTACCAGAGAAAGAACGCTTCTGCTCACTCCTGTCCACACCCTCTAAGGGATAGTGAGGACACACGTACAGGGAGGTGCAGTTACCCACGAATCCTCACTGGGATGAAGTCAGGGACAAGGGAGTCCAGAGCTAATGGCAAAGGATTTTTTTCCTGGAGAAACGCAGGACGCCAAGCGTGGATGCCCGGAAACAGCAAGCGTACGAAAAGCAGAAGCGTCCTGGGCAAACCATGGCTCTTGGTCATCCCAGATGGGACTTGTTGAGGGCTCAGAAAAGGGGAGCTTCTCTCTCTTAGAGGGAGCTTGGAGGAAGATGTTTGTTTCTTTCAGCGTTTAGCGTGGCTAAGAGTGGGTTGCAGGTCTGCGGAGCCCTGGGGACCTTTGGAGGCAGGGTTCTGCGCAGATGCTGACCTGGTGGGCGCAGCTCTGGCACAAGGGGGCACCGGGTGCTCAGGCCCCGTGCTGGGCCTCAGCTGTGCGAAATGACGCTCGATAACCTAGGCAACTGGTAGGCATTACCAAGGGGGCGGGGTCCCGCGCGTGGTGCGTCCCCCGGGCAAGGAGCGCGCAGTCCACAGCTCCTTGGAGACCCTTGCTCTTCGTGCAGTTGACAGTGGGCTTCGCGAGCACCATGTTTATCAGCAAATTACCCAATAACTGCTGGCCCCTCTAGAAGGCCACAGTCATGTGGGCAGACTGCACCCAGAGCACCGCGCGGGGTAAAGAAGAAACAGCCTCGCTGCCCTCCCACCGCAGGTCCCCCCTCCGGTCGCATTCGGTCCCCCCTGGCGGACTTGGGAGCGTCCCTGCCTCAAAACGGACACCTACCCAAACTGCGCCTGAGGGAGGCGATGTTGCCCGCGAGCAAAAGCAGGTTTCGCACCACGTCCCCGAAGCCCGAGAGGTGCACCCTCCCTCCCCAGCCGTGGCCCTGCTGCGGCCCCTGGCCCGCAGGAAACCGTGCGTGGGCCTGCCCGCGGGACCCGGGGCCCCCCGCGCCCAGCCCTCCCAGGCCCCGCTTCCCGGCCGCTCGGCCCCAGGTCTCCACGCAACAATGAGGCGTGGGCGGCCCCGGCGGCCTCATTTGCATACCGCCGCGGCTCGGCCAATGGGCTGCGCGGGGGCTTTGGAACGCCGTGTTGCCATCTGCGTGCGCGCGTGTGTGCGAGTGTGACAGCGGCCGTGGCCCTGGCCGTGGGAGGCGGGCCCGGCGGAGCCCAGCCGCGCGGGGACCGGCCCCAGCGCCCGCTTCCCCTGCGCGTCGCGGCCGCGCGGCCCGGCGAGGCCCGGAGACCACCCCCGCGCCCCGGCCGGGCGCAGTCGCGATGTCGGTGGCGGGGCTGAAGAAGCAGTTCCACAAAGCCAGCCAGGTAGGGAGGCACGGGGGAGGTCGGGATGCTGGGGGGGCCACCGGGGGCCGCGGTCCCCCGAGGTTTAAGGCCTCTGGCGCCCCGAGGGGCCTCTCTTGGGCCGCGGAGGTGCAGTGAGGGCCGCCTGCTCCTCCTCCGCCGCCGCCCCCCGCCGCCCCCCGCCGCCCCCGGCAGGCGCTCTGCCCTGAGCACTGGCAGTCGGAGGGCTTCCGTGGGCCGGCGGCAGAGGCGGCGGGCCGCAGGGGCGCGCGCGCGGGAGAGGGGCGTGCGGAGGCCTGCGCGCTGCGCTGGGCGCCGCCCCCCTGCCCGCGCTGGGCCGGGGACCCCGGGGCAGCCGGGCGCCTACCTGGAGGCTGGGGGCCTTCGGGGGCGCGTGCTGGAGCCTCGCGGCGGGTCCGGGGGTCCTGGGCCCCGCGCGCGCCTGGAGGCGGACCGCGCCGCGACCTCGGGCCGGGCTCCCCGTGGCGGTGCCTCGCCTGCGTGCGGCCCCGGCGGCGCCGGCCCGGCTCCTGCTCCCGGAGAGCCCTGTCTGGCGCGGAGACGCGGGCAGACGCGTAAACAGTGTTAGACGCACCTTCACGCGCAGAGCGCGGCAGACAGCCCGGTGGGGGCGTCCGGGAAAGCCTCCCGGAGGGGACGCGTCGTTTGGGAATTAAGTCGGAGCCGGAATTGTGGTGGGGGGTGGGGGGAGGGAAGGGGGAAGGGCGTTCTGAGCGGAGGAAAACAGGCAGGGAGGCAGGCAGTTTCTCTGTGTTCGTGAGTGTGTGTGTTGACGACAAGCAAATTTGTATTCCAAGATTGTAGTCTCTTCTGGCCATGGCAGAGCTCACATGGTAGAACCTATCCCAAACCTGCAGCCCTGGTTTTGTTGCTCTGTCTCTCCCTACCCCCGCCCGCCCCCCAATTTGGCTAGCACCAAGTTGGACAGATTTCATTGAGAATCCACGTTTATGAGATCTTAAGACTGCTTCTGCCACAAATTGGAAAGCAGCTGAAATTAGAGGATTCTCTTCTTCTAGCCTCAGTCTCAGGCTGAGGACACTGGCGTCCCATCACTCACACCCCTTCCATGAAGAAACTGGGTGATGCCCAGATTCTGGCTGGGGACACTGGATGGACAGTGGTGCTCTGCAGGGTGAGAAGGAGTCCTGGAGGAGGGGCCAGCTGGGTGCACTCATTGCTGGCCCTGGGCCCTTTGAAGGGTCTGGGGCCATTCAGATGTCCCTGGCTTCGGGGCAGGTGCATGCCCTGATCTGGGTCTCAGGGGGTAAGGCCAAGACTGGAGCTACAGACTTTTGGGGATTTAAGCCCTAAATGGACATTAAAAAATGTAAGCACTTAAATACAGACTCTCGGGAGCAGCCACATTTAGGGACAATGTTTAGCCCAGTCCTTGATAAACAGGGGCCACTCAATAAATATTTATTGAATAAAGGAAACTTTTGGGGGTGGAGGAGCACCGGAAGGAAAGAACTGGTAGAATGCAGGAGAGAGAAGAGAGAGTGTCATGGAAACGGGGTGGGGACCTTTAAAGGCAGGAGCCTCGGGCAAGTGCTGCTGTGAGCTCAGAACTAGAGCGCTCCTCTCCTCGCTTGGGCAGCCAGGGGTTCGGAGTAATCTCTGGCTGTGCTTGTCACACTGGCCAGGAACCGACCTTTTTTGAAGATTTTCATTTATTTGGTATGAACTTCCTAGGAGCATGTCTCAGAGACGCCAGACATAAGCTCAAGGGTGATTCAAGTTGGCTTCTGAGCACAAGTCAGCGTGAATGGTTGAGGTCTTAGGAGGTTATTGGCGTTGGAGAAGGGTCATGCTAGTGATGAGGTTGTTGAGATTAACCACCTGTAATCAGTCCCTTGAAAACAAAACAAGAGTGGGTCTCATTTAGACCTTCGTTGCATCAGCTGAGGTCTTTTGTGCATTTATTGAAAAAGAAAGGAATCATAGATTTTCTCTGCGCTTTACAAACCACATTTTGTGGTCAAAGTGCCCTAGATAAGTTTTTAACTGTTCTAGAAGTCTCTCTAAGAAATCTTGCAATGGGGCAGATTTGGTGGAGAAATTAGACTGGGTTTAATATAAGAGGGAGCATGAGAGTAAAAAAAGGTCAGATGTTCTTCTCAGACAACGTTTTAACAGCAGGTTTTAATTCACATAGAACCTTTCCAGGGCAGGGGAAAGGGAGTCCCAGATGATGTCAGGGGCTTGACAATTCCCAGGGACCCAGACCTGGCTGTGCCACTGACCAGCTCTGTGACCTTGGGAACATGACTTAACCCATCTAAACCTTAGTTTTGTCTGTACCTTGGATTAGAGGATTTGAAAGCTATGTCTCTGTTCTAAAACTGATTGTAGTGATGCTTGCACAACTCTGTGACTATTCTAAAAACCATGGAATTCACCTTTATGGGTGAATTGTATGGTCTGTGGATTATATCTCAATATATAATTCCCAGTTCTGAAATTCATAATTCACTTAAAGTATTTCAGAGAGAGATGATAAGGTAGGAAGGATCTTTTACAAATAAGGGAACTAGGACCATGGTGACTGAAGATGATTTTTTTCAACAATAGACAAGGTAAAATAACTTATAACCTCCTGATAACTGGTTCTTCTTTCTTGGTACCTCACTTATCTCTGAGGGAGAAAAAAAATCCCCTTATTTTATAGAAGATGAAAAACTGTAAACCCCAGGGATCATTCCTCATTTTGGCAGCTGGTGGAGACCAATAGGGAAGAGGGAGAAGTAAAGTAAGGAAAGAGAGCACAAGTGGAGTTGATCACGAAATTTAGTTAATTCTCTTCTTCAGCATTTGGGACTTAGAACCTAAGTGTCCCTAGTTCATAATTGCTTTTTTTCTCTTGAAAGGATTTTTAAATGTACCCTCCTACTGGTAGGGATATAGCTTGAATTATTAAATATAAATACAAAGAGCTTAAAGATGGCCTTGTGGTTTCTTACCAGACATAGTGCCCGATTAATAAAAATGCAGCTTAGAGTAATTTCATTAGGGTTACCACTCATTGATTTGTATTATGCTTAATAAGGCATAATTCATGGTGGTTTTTTGACATGGTGGTTATTATTGGAACAGGACGCTCAGGCCACACCGGTACTTCCTCTGACCCGAACACTGTACGAATAGCCATATTCTTTCTCTTTGGACTTCCAGAAGACGTGTTCCCCATCCCAGGGAAGTCTAGGGAGCAGTTTATTTTTCTTCTTTTTCTTCTTCTGTCTCCAAATTAACCATATAGTGATGACCCTAGATGGTGGTGACACTTGTAGGTTTCATGTTAAAACAGGTTTTTTTGGGGGGGCGGGTAACTCCCCTACCCCTTTCTCTTCTAATGCATTAACCAGAAAAAATGATGAGCGGTCATAGGGGCCTAGACATTTTTCGTGTGATAACCAGCTGCCCATACTGGCCATTTATGGATAAACACTTCAGAGAAGGATAGTCTTTGTAAATTATGAGAATCTCTAGGGAGGCAATGAATGTCTCTTGTTTCACTGTCTCGTTAGAGAGATAAAAACGCACTTTGCGAAATCCATGGTGATTTATTTTTTTTCTCTGAGATGCATCAGAAAATACATGACGCTAAAACATTCTTGTTCCTTTCCACATAGATGGCTTGATAAATTCATCTATAAGTCTTTGCTTTTTTTTTTTTTTTTAAATTTTAAGTCAGGACGCTAGAATAGATGTCCAAGCCAAATTGATTTTGATTTTTACACAATATAATCCAAACATTTCTTACCCCTGGTGACTTTTTTTCTCTAAAGTAGATGTAATTTGGCATATCATTCGCTTGGAGTTTGATTTTAAAAAGGTATTTAAAAGCAGGGATATTGTTTTTTGGCTATTTTTTTCAGATTAATTTTTCAGCTTTATTAACAATTGAATGTAAATTATGTTACCTAAAGTTAAGTGTGTGTGGAATCATGTGTATTTGGGGGAGCTGTTATTGGCATTGCTTTACCCAGGTAACAAAACGGTCGGTAACTGAAACGCTGCTACTGTATTTGGCTAAATAATAGGAGAATGTGCTTTGGAGGTTCTACACCAGCAAAATGTGGATGGTTGGATTTTGCATTTCAATAGAAACCTGGGAAAGTGTTGAGTGGGGGCAAGGGTCTGGGGGAAGGCTAGGGACGGGATCAGGGAGGTACTCTTGCCATTCTAACTGTTGAGTTCCGTGAAATGCCTTCCCAGGGAGCTCTTGCCTTACAATTCCCTGGGTCACGTCCATGTGTTGTCACCACAGCACCCCAGCAGTGACCTTCCTGAGCCCAGTGTCGCTCCTTCCGGCTTTCTTCCTCATCCACTGGATGGATGGTGGTGCCTTTCCCCCCTGGCACTGGACCGATGCCGCCTCGAGCTTTCTTTGCCTGCTCGGAGCATCCGTCAGGGGCAGAAGCTGCTGGGGTTCCAGGCCTGATGACTTGGGTGCCTCCTCCTGAGCCTGATGGCGGAGCTGTACCTCTTCATCCCCCGTCTTCCTGTGGGCCACAGTTGAAGGCCTGGAGGGGTCTGCTGGCTGATGCGGGGGCGCCCCTCTGTTTGTCCTAGAGTAACAAGGACACACAAGCACCTGGCCGCCTCCCCGCTGGGCTCCACCCCCCACCCCCCCACCCCTCTCCTTCTCAGGGATGTTGCACTATATGGCCATACTGTCTCTTATCATCTATCTTGAAAAAAGATAGGGAAAAGGCCTTGCTTGGTCTGAGATCCTGCTTCACCCCATCCTATTTTCTCTCTCCCCTTCCCAGCAAAATGTACTGAGAAGAGTATCTGTTGCCCCATCTCTACTTTCTCATCTCCTGTTCTCAGCCGGTTCCTGCTGGCTGTCCGCTGTGGGCTCTGAGGTCCAGGTCTCGCGTCACCCCTCCCCCCAAGTTGCCACATCTTGGGATCACTTCCCCACCTGACTCTCAGCAGCCTGTGACTCTGAGGACCGTACTCCGCTCACGGATCATACACCTGCTCGGTTTTCCTCTTCCTGGTCTCCTTTATTGCTCCTTCTGACCTCCCCACCTCACCCCCCAGACATCCTGGAGTGCCCCAGGGCTCTGGCTTGGGCACCTCCCCTTTGTCTCAGCCTCCACCCTGCCAAGGTATCTTCTCCAGCGTCACGGATGTATAGACAATCCACACATTGATTCCATTGATTCCTTTGTGAATGGTATTTCTAGTCCAGATGCTCCTTCTGAATACAGACTGCTGACAAACTCATAGGTCACCTCTCCCCATGGATATTTAGAAGACTCTCAAACTTAAGATATACAAACTTGAACTCTGGATTTTCTCTGCCCCAACTTGTTCTGCTGGTGGTCTCTATCTCAGTAAACCACACCGCCGTGTGCTCAGCTGCTCAAGTAAAACAAAACGAAAACCAGGATTCATCTTTGATTTTTTTTCTTTCCCTCATTGGAAAGGAAGTTCATCAGAAAGCCCTTCCTCTTGGTTCTGTTTTCAAAACAAACTGCTAATGTGTTCATCTTTCTCTTATCTCTGCTGCCACTCTCCTCCTGGCCCTGACCCTGGCCTCCCGCCCATGCGGCTGCAGGAGTCTCCCGCCCAGTTCCCAGACCTTGATTACTATGGGGTACAATCCGTTTACTCACCGCCGTCATGATGCTCTTTTTTAAAATGTGTCTCAGACATGTATCATTCCTCTGCTTACCGGTCTTTAATTCTTCAGTGGCTTCTAGTGGCATTTAGAATAAAACTCAGACTTCCTCCTCCTCTGGCCTGTGAAACTGCACCCCCCCC
>NW_023270464.1:25380915-25527592 GCF_011800145.1 Mirounga leonina
CCCCCCCCCCCCCCCCCCCCCCCCCCGTGATCAGACACACTACCTCTCCGTTCCTTTGATGTGCTAAGGTCTTCTTATCTCAGGGCTTTTGTGGTAGCTGTTCGCTCAAGCTGCCCTGCCTTGTCTCTTGATCTTTGCAAGGTGTCTCCTCATCATTTAGATCACAGCACAGAATTCAGGGTGCCTCAGCAGAGAAGGCTTCCCTCACCACCCAGTTCAAATAGACTGCCCTCGCTATCACATTACCCAGGCGTTTTTGAAAACCACACCACAAATATTTTAATATTTTGACAAGTGTATTCAGTGTCCTTGGTACCTTTATAATCCCGTGTATTTTTAAATTAAACTTTGTTTTGAGATAGTTACAGATTCAGGAGCAACTGGGAGAAATAATACAGATCCCTGTACCCTTTACATGGCTTGTTTCCTCCGGTGGTAACATTTTGCAAAACTACAGTTCACAATCACAACCAAGCTGTGTAAACTGATACAATTAGGCGACAAAACAGATCCATCACCACTTACCTTTTGAGGGACATGGGGGTTGTTTCCAGGTTGGGGCTCTTATGAATATAGCTATTGTACATATTTATGTACAGGTTTTTGTGTGAACTTAAGTTTGCATTTTTCTAGGATAAATGCCCAGGAGTGCGATTGTTGGATCTTATGGTAGTTAACGTGTTTAGTATTTTAAGAAACTGTCTTAGTTTTCCAGAGTGGTTTCCTACTAGAAATGTGTGAAGGTTCCAATCTTTCCACATCATTCTCAGCATTTGCTGTTACTGTTTTATTTTATTTTTAATTTCATTGTGGCTTTTATTTGTATTTCTCTAATTGTAACAACTTTTCGTGTGCTTAGCTTATTGGCTTTCTGTATCTCCTCTTAGCTGAAATGTCTGTTCTTGTCTTTAGCCTGTTTTTAATAGGATTTTTAAAATTGTTGTGAGTTCTTTATATATTCTGGATGCTAGTCCTTTGTTGGACGTGTGGTCTGCAAGTGTTTTCTTCCAGTCTTTAGTTTCTTTTTATCCTCTTAACCTGGTCTTTCATAGAGCAAAAGTTTTTAATTTTGATGAAGTCCTGTTTGAGAATTTCTTCCTTTATGGATCATGCTTTTGGTCTCTAAGAACTCTGCCTAGCCCTGGATCCCAAGAATTTTTTCTTCAGCTTTTTTCTAAAAAGTTTTATATTTTACATTTAAGTGTGTAATACGTTTTGAGTTAATTTTTATTTATTTTTATATTTTTTTAAGATTTTATTTCACCGAGAGAGACACAGCGAGAGAGGAAACACAAGCAGGGGGGGTGGGAGAGGGAGAAGCAGGCTTCCCGCTGAGCAGGGAGACCGATGTGGGGCTCGATCCCAGGACCTTGGGATCATGACCTGAGCCGAAGGCAGACGCTCAATGACTAAGCCACCCAGGCACCCCTTGAGTTAATTTTTAAAATAAGGCATGAGACTCGGGCCAGATATAATTTTTTTTTGCCCATTGATATCCACTTAACACTTGTTGAAAATCCACTGAATTGCTTTTGTACCTTTGTCAAAATCAGCTGGGCATATTCGTTTGGGCATATTCGTGTCTTCTCTGTTTTCTCCTGTTCATCTATGTGTATTTGTCCATTCCTTTGTCAACATAATCCAGTCTTGATCACTGTAGCTACATGGTAAGTCTTGAAATCAGATTGATTCTTTCCACGCTAGTCTTCTTTTTCAAAATTGTTTTAAGCTATTCTAGTGTCTTCATCTCAATTTTAGAATCGTCTTTCCTATATCTACAAAAAAACCTTTCTGAATTTTGAAAGCAATTGCATTACACCTGTATATCAGTTTGGGGAGCACTGACATTTTCCCTGTGCTGAGTCTTCTAGTCAGTGGACACGGCGTGTCCCTCCATGTAATTTGCTCTTGGATTTCTTTCATTGGCATTTTATAGTTTTCAGAGCACAAGTCCTGTACATGCTTTGGTAAATTTGCACCTGAGTATTTCATGCTCTTTTAAAGCAATTGTAAAAGGTATTATATTTTTCGTATCCATATCTTCACTGTTAGCATGTAAAAATATTATTGATTTTTGTATGTTTAATTGTTCTAGGACAGTTTTTTTTTTTTTTAATTAAGATTCCCTGGGATTTTCTATGTAAACAGCCATGTCATCTGAAAATAGGACAATTGTATTTCTTCCTTTCCAATCTGTATACCTTTAATTTATTTTTCTTGCTTTATTACACTAGCTGGAACCTTCAGCATTATTTGATAAACATGGTGAGAGTGCAATCCTTGCCTTGTTCCCCATCCTAGGGGAAACCATTCAGTCTTTTACTATTAAGTGCAATGTTAGTTGTAGGGTTTTTGTAGATGTTATTTATCACATTGGGGAAGTTCCCCTCTATTTCTACTTTTCTGAGTAGTTTTTTTTTTTTTATCCTGAGTGGGTGTTGAATTTTGTCAAATGCTTTTTCTACGTCAGTTGATATGATCCCATATCCCCCAGTTAATTAGTGTATTAATATGATGGACTACATCAATTGATTTTTGAGAATTGAACCAACTCTGCATCCTTGGAATAAAATGCACCTGGTCATTGTGTATATTTCTTTTTAAATATATAGAATAAATTTATAGGAATAGGATTTACTTGCTAATATTTTGTCATGGATGTTTTTGTGTCTGTATTCATGAGGGATATTGGTATTTTTTGGTACTGTCTGTAGGGTTTTGTTTGTTTGCTTGTTTGTCTTTTTATTAAGTAGGCTCTATGCCCAACGTTGGGCTTGAACTCATGACCCTGAGATCAAGAGTTGCACACTCTAGTAACTGAGCCAGTCAAGCAACCTTGTCTGTGTAGTTTTGGTGTCAGGTAATACTGCCTTAATAAAATGAATTGGGAAGTGTTCTCTTTTACTCTGTTTTCTGGAGGAGATTGTGTAGAATTGGTGTTAGTTGTTTTTTAGACATTTAGTAGAATTTTTTAGTGAAACCATCTGGGATTAGAAGTTTCTCATTTGGGGGGCACCTGGCTGGCTGAGTCAGGAGAGCATGTGACTCTTGATCTCGGGGTTGTGAGTTCGAGTTCCGTTTTGGGTGTAGAGATACTTAAAAATAAAATCATTAAAAAAAGTTTCTCATTTGGGAATTTTATTAGTTTGTGTCTTTCAAGCAATTGGTCTGTTTCATTTAGGTTATCAATTTTATGTGTGGAGAGTTAGGGTCCATAGTAATGTCCCTTCTTTCATTCCTGATATTGGTAATTAGTGTCTTCTCCCTTTTACTTTGTCAGTCTTATTAGAGGTTTGTCTGTTTTTTTGATCTTTTCAAAGAATCAGGTCTTTGTTTCATTTTCTCTGTTGTTTTTTGCTATTTTCAATTGCATTGATTTTTGCTCTTTATTTCCTTCCTCTGCTTTCTTTGTTTTATTTCTAAATTTATTTTATTTTTCTATGTTCTTGAGGGAAATCAGATCATTGATTTTGAGATTTCTCCTCTTTTCTAATATATGCATTGGTGCTATATATTTTCCTCTCAGCACTCTGTTAGTTGTGTCTCACTGATTTTGATATGTTGTATTTTAATTTTCATTCCGTTCAGTGTACTTTTTGATTTCCCTTGAGATTTTCCCTTCGATCCATTGATTATTTAGAATTGTGCATTTTAGGGGCGCCTGGGTGGCTCAGTCGTTAAGCGTCTGCCTTCAGCTCAGGTCATGATCCCAGGGTCCTGGGATCGAGCCCCACATCGGGCTCCCTGCTCAGCGGGAAGCCTGCTTCTCCCTCTCCCACTCCCCCTGCTTGTGTTCCCTCTCTCACTGTGTCTCTCTCTCTGTTAAATAAATAAAATCTTTAAAAAAAAAAAAAAAAAAAAAAGAATTGTGCATTTTAGTCCCTAAGTGCTTGGCATTTTTCCTGTTATGCTCCTGTTATTGATTTCTAGTTTGATTCCATTGTCATTAGAGAACACACCCTGCGTGATTTCAATTAAAAAAAAAATGGTTGAGGTTTATTTTCTGGCTGAGGATATGGCCTATCTTGGTATATGTTCTGTGGGTACTTGAAAATAACATGTATCTGCTGTTGTTGGGTGGAGTGTTCTATAAGTATTGATTAGGTTAATAGTGTCAGATTCTTCTATATCCTTATTGATTTTTTTGGTGTCAAGTACTATTAATTGTTGGGAGAAGACTTCATATATAGAACTGTAGATTTGTCTGTTTCCTGTTTCACTGCTATCAGTTTTTGCTTTGTATGATTTGCAGCTCCACTATTTGATGCTTACAAATTTAGGGTTTCTGTATCTACTTAGTGGATTTACCCTTTTAAATCCATGGTCATTATAGAATGTCCCTCTCTGTCTCTGGTAATATTCATTGCCCTGAAGTCTCCTCTATCTGATATTAATATAGCCAATTCTTCTTTCTTTTGATTAATGTTGGCATGATATAAATTTTTTATTCTTTTACTTTTAACCTGCATATACTGCAATATTTGAAGGAAGTTTCTTATAGACAGCATATAGTTAAGTCATGCTTTTTAATCCAATCTTCCAGTCTTTGAATTGGTGTATTTAGACCACTTACATTTAATGTAATTATTTATATGTTAGGGCTAAAGGATACCATTTAATTATTTTGTTTTTTGTTTTTGTTTTTGTTTTTCTGTTTTATTTCTTATCTTTCTCCCATGCTTTCCTGTGTGTTACTTGATTTTTAAAATTTCATTTTGATTTATATACAGTAGACCCTTGAACAATGCTGGGGTTAGGGATGTCCCCACAGTTGAAAATCCACATACAAGTTTTGACTCCCCTAAAACCTAATTACTAATAGCTTGCTGTTGACCAAAAGCCTTACCAATCACATAGTTGATTAACATGTATTTTGTATGTTAAATATATTATACACTGTAGTTTTACAATAATAAAGCTAGAGAAAAGAAAATGTTATTAAGGAAATCATAAGGAAGAGAAAATATGTTTATAGTGTTGTATGTGTATTTGTTGGAAAAAAGTGTGTCTAGGAGGGGGAGAGGGATACAGGGTGGTAGCAGTGTGGCCCCAAGATGCTGATCTTGTGCAGCCTGGTGGCCTCAGCTCAGCAGTAGCAGCCCGTGGGCAGCAACATAGGCCTGGAGGTGCAGTGTACCTGCCCCATCTGCCTGGAGATGTACCACTGGCCTGGGACCATTGGCAGCTGCAGGCACACCTGGATGGGCAGGCGTGGGGAAGATGGTATGGCTGGGGCGGGGGGGGGGGTCCTGCACCTGGTGGGGAGGGGCTGAGGTCTGTGGCTGCCTTGGTGCATCCCCGGAGCCTGGGTGTGTGAAGGACTCGGGTGGTGAGAGGGCCAGGGAGTTCCCTAGACCCAGTCACCCCCTCAGTATACTAGGTGACATGCAGCCATGTCTGGTTTTGGATCTATGGGGGAGCTGCTGACTGCCTCCACCCCACATTTAGGGCAGCAGGTCTGGCCTCTGCACCTGTCTCCTTTGATTAGGTCCCATGGAGAGTGGGGTGGACAGTTGTAAATAAACATGTTGTGGCTTTTGCTGTCAGCCCTTAAAAAAAATCTGCATACAGTTGGACCCCTGCACTTTAGACCCGTGTTGTTCAAGGGTCAACTTTATAGTGTTTTTGAGTGTATCTCTTTGTATAGCATTTTCCGTGGCTGCTCCAGGTATCACATTCTATCTACATAATTTATCACAATCTGCTGGTGTCATTGTTTTAGCAGTTTTAGTGAAATGTAGACTTATCTCCCTTTATGTCCCATTGTCCTCCTCCATTTATAATATAATTGTGTTTAATATTTCCTGTGTGTTGAGTATTTCCTCTGTATATGTTTGGAAACACATCAGTGTCCTATGATTATGACTTACTCCTCATCGCTTAATCATCAGTGATTCTGCTTTTGTCATAAATATAATTTAGAAAACTCAAGAAGAGGAGTCTGTACTAATTACCATATAGTTTTGCTTACTCTGTTCTTCCCTCCTTCCTGATGTTCCAGGATTACTTCCTTCATCATTTCCTTTCTGTTTTGAGAAATCCCTCTAGCCGTTTTTAGGATAGGTCTGTTGGCAACAAATTCTCTTAGTTTTTATTCATCTGAGAATGTCTTGATTTTCTCTTCAGTCCTGAAGGATACCTCCTCTGGTTATAGGATTCATGGTTGACCGCTCCTTTCTTTCAGCACTGAATACTGTGCCGCTTTCTTCTGACCTCTGTGATTTCTGATGAAAAATCTTTAATTTGGATGGTGTTTTCCTCTACACGTTAAGTATCATTTCTTTCTCAGTGCTTTTAAGATTCTTTCTCTTTCTCTTTGGTTTTTAGAAGTTTGGCCATGTTGTTTTGGTGTGGGTTTCTTTTGCTTTATCCTGCTTGGAATTCAGTTAGCTTCTTGAATCTGTAGGTTTATGTCTTTTGCCAAATTTGGAACTTTCAGCCTTCTTTCTTTTTTAGTTTTTTAAATATTTATGTATTTATTAGAGATAGAGAATGTGGCAGGGAGGGGCAGAGGGAGAGGGAGACAGAAAATCTCAAGCAGACTCCCCACTGAGTATGGAGCCTGACACGGGGCTTGATTCCACCACCCTGAGATCATGACCTGAGCCAAAACCAAGGGGCAAATGCTTAACCGACTGGCACCACCCAGACCGCCCCATCAGCCTTTATTTCTTCCAGTGTGGTGTGTTTTTTGTTTTTTGATTTGTGTTTGTTTGTTTGTTTGTTTTTGCCCCTGCCCTCTTTCTTCTCCTTTTAGGATCCTAATGACATGAATGTTAGTTCTTTTGTTATAGTCCCACATGTTCCTGAGCTCTGTTCTTCCCTCACCCCCCAGTTTATTTCCTCTTTGTTGTTCAGATTGGGTAATTTCTGTTGTTCTACCTTCCAGGTCACTGATTGTTTTCTCCTGTATTCTGTGGTTGAGTTGAAGGTTGAATCTTTTTATTTCAGTTATTATATTTTTCATATAATATTTTAAATTTGAGTTTTCATATATAATTTCTATTTTGTTCTTCTTTATATTGTCTGTTTCTTTGCTGAAACTTTCTATTTCTTTGCTGAGACTTTCTATTTTTTCATTAGTTTTGAGCATTGTCATAATTGCTTGTCAGCTCATTTAAAGTCTGTCCAATAATTTTGATTGTTCTGTCATCTTGATGTTGACATTCTCTCATGTCTTTTCTCATTCAGTTTGGAATCTTCCTGATGCTTGGCATGATGGTGATTTTTTAAATTGAAACCTGGGCATTTTAAGTATTATTTTATAAGACTAGATCTTATTTATTTTTTATTTATCTTGAGAGAGAGAGTGAGGGAGAGAGAGAGAGAGATTGTGGGCACAGGGGGAGGGGCAGAGGGAGAGGGAAAGAGAGAATCCTAACCTCCACACCCAGTGTGGAGCCTGACACAGGGCTTGAACTCATAACCCTGAGATCATGACCTGAGCCCAAATCAAGAGTCGGACACTCAACCAACTGAGCCACCCAGGTGCCCCAAGACTAGATCTCATTTAAATTGCCTCTTTTTTACTGGCTTTCTCTTTCACTGCTGTGGCAGGGAAAGATGGTGGCACTGCCTTGTTACTTCTAAGTGGGGTGGATGCCCTCTTTCCCCACTCAGAGTCTTGGTACTCAGAATGGGAGTTCTGGCTCCCCACTGGGCCTTCACTGATACCTTTTTGGCTGGGACAGGTAGAAGAGCCTTGTTACTGCTCCCCAAGTGGCCTCAGCCAACACCATGAGACTGGGTGGCCTCATTACCACTTGGCGGTGGTGAAAGTCCTGACTCTCTGCTAGGCCTCCCAGCAGCGAGGGGTGGGGCACCTCATTGGCCCTTGTGGAAGTGGAAGTCGAGGCTTTTTTCGTAGTCTCCGCTGACACCAAAGGTGAGAGCAAGGTGGGAGTGGTTACTCGTTGGTGGAGATGAAAGTCCCGGCTCCCTACTTGGTCTTGTCTGGCATGACCCCAGGGTAAAGAGAGGGTGAGGGTTGGGTCACCTCATTATAGCCTGGGAAAGGTGGAAGTCTAGGCTGCCCACTCGTCCTTTGCTGGTGTGGAGGGGGGTGGGGCCACATTTTTTCTGTAGTGTTTGGAGTAGAGCTGGAGTAGAATGGTTATTCTCTAAACATTTTCTGTCTTGCTAGGCTGTCCCTTGCCTGGTCCTTTGGCTAGAGAGAGTGATGGGTCTTTACTGGGACTTTTTTCCCCTTGCACCTGTTAGTATTTCTGGGTTGCTGGTTTCTTTAGCTCCAAGTCTTGGGTATATGGGGAAAAAAGAAAGTGCAGGAAACTCACCCCCGTGTCATTTCTTGGGTCCTGAGATTTCTAGCTAGTACACCTTTTTCTTTCCACCTTTCAGGGTTTCTTATGTTTATATTATATATAATGTCCAGAGTTTTTAGTTGCAGTTAGTGGGAGGAATAGGAAAAACTATATCTATTCCATCTTCCCTAAAACAGAAGTGGTCTGTGTTACCCAATTAAAATCACCGCTTAGCGGATATAACTGTCTGTTAATTTCTTGTCCTGTTTATCCCTTACAGCCTCCTAAACCTTTTAAACACTGCCTGGCATATAGTAGGTGCTCAGTAACTGTCTGCTAATGTTGAATAAACATTCAGCACCTAGTGAGGATGGTGAGTTGGAACCTGGATGGTCTCCTGTTTAACTCCAACCTATGGTTTGTTTAGATTCTCTTGACTTATAGGGAGGAATGTTCAAAATCTACATTTTATATACAGTTCCCTACTTTTAAAATATTGGTAATTATTAAAAATTTTTAAAAGCTGTGTAGGTCAAAAGAAAACCACGTGTGATAAATTAACATGTTCCACTAATAATCGGCAACTTTTCCTTAAAGGTCTTAGACTAGCATATATTTCTTGAACGGTTCATCTGCAGGTCAGCTTTTTTCTCAGGTTTGAATAGTCGAAGGATGATTCCTGGTTGCCCATGGTGTTGCCAGTACTTGCTTAGGAGCTAAACATGGTTTCTGGTAAGACAGCTCTTGGCTTCTTGTCTGGGGATGTTCCTGGAAACTTTGTTGGAAGGCACGCTGGATGGAGCTGAACTCAGCATTTGCCCACTGCTGTGTTAGGCTCTCCAGAGGAGCTTGACTGGCATGATGTGTGAGCTGCGGAATGATCAGGTGTCAGGGCAGAGAGCTGTCTAGTCATGATACAAATTCAACAGTGCCGAGTGGCAGAAGGCAGGCTTTGCAATGAGTGGGCAGCCTCACACGACTGTGCAAACACTGGCAAGAAATGAGGTGGAGCTAGAGCTTTGCTTGTAGTGACCTATTTAGGAATATTTTGAGAAGAGGATGCAAGAATAGGTAGTTTCTAGAATATTCTAAGGCAGATAAAACCTCTTCTTCGGTGCTCTCATCAAGTCATAAGTAAAAATCCTGTCTTAAAACAGACGTTAATAAATTTTTTATAACTCATAAAATTTGTGTTAAAAAGGTTAACCAACAGCCTTGAATTTTATTCATACTGGATTCCTACTATTCAAATTGATGTCTTAGACTAGGCGCTTTTTCTGAGAAAAGATGGTTGTTGTCTAAAGCACATGGTCATGTCTTCTTAAGACGTGAGGGGCTGACACCTGGACCAAGAGTGATGTTGTACAGTTAGCATCTAATGAAGAAATTTCAGAGTGTAAATGGCATATAAAATCCCATGGTTTGGCCATAGGTAGCTAGGGTTTGAGCCCTTGGAAGCTCAAAAGCCAAGAACTGACTTATTTCTCTTGCTTTCTGCAGTGGGATCCTGTCCTGGGGGCAGTAGATGGCGGCCCAGTTTTATTTTGAAGGAGCAGTAGTGGGAGTGGGTGCAACTGGGGAGAATAAAGGAATTTCTCTTTTCTTGTCTTTTATTCCCTCTCTGAGTGGGAGTTGTTAAATCAAGTCTATCAAATGTGCCTTCATTCTCCTCCATTCTGCAGTGTTTGGGAGCTAAACTTCCAGGAGCTGAGTCTGTATTGATGTTGGTAGAAACAGCTTGGATGTGCAGAGGCTGGGGGTCTGTCTTTGAATAGGGGTTGTGCCAAAATGGCGGAGCTGCCAACCTCCCCAGCATGAGTACTGAACGAGGGGGTGGGCCAAAGTGCAGGTAGCATGGAATACCCAAAGAGCGTGGGATTTGGGGTTGGGAGAAGTAGGTTTCCCGTGTTTGCCAGGAAGTGTGACTTTGAGAAAGAGTAACTTAACTCTCCTTGGGTTTGATATCGTCATCCCTAAGGGGGATAATGAGATCAGTATCAGAGGTTGTTCATCAGTGTCCATGTTTCAAGTGTGTTTTGTTTGCTCGGGCTCTAAGTAGGTAATTGACAAACGTACACAATCCTCACAGCAACCTGATAAAGTGGGTTGCTGCCTCCACCATGTTAACAAATGAGAGGGGCATCTGGATGGCTCCGTTGGTTAAGCGTCTGCCTTCGGCTCAGGTCATGATCCCGGGGTCCTGGGATGGAGCCTGGCATTGGGCTCCCTGCTCAGTGGGGAGTCTGCCTGTCCCTCTCTGTCCCTCCTCCCAGCTCATTCTCACTCTGGCTTTCTCTCTCAAATAAATAAATAAAATTTTAAAAAATGAGAAAAGATGAACAGCCCATGAAAATCACCTGGACCTCCTTCCTCCCTGCATCCTGGTATCTGCCCTGGGGTCTCCTCTGTGTACCAGAGAGGTGAAGGTGTGTTCTCAAGTTCACGGAGCTTTCTCATCTTTCAGCGAGGGCTTGAACTCGGCAATTAGGAAGGCCTCTGTGTGTGTTGCTGTGTGTGAGAAATGAACGTGATTTCTCAAGAATGAATGGATTAATGCACAGGCTGATACACAAATTCTTCTGTGGGGTAGGGAGAAAAGGTTTGCAGTATTTTTGTGGGCTGCCGTAATTTAAGAAAAAGCAAAAACGGGTAAAGTGAAAAATTAAATCCTATTTGAATCTGTGTATTTATATGCATTTGATAGTTTCTGTAGCACGTTTTCCAGGAACTACGTAAGGAGCGTGTGGGACATCTTCAGTGAGTGATACAACAGGGCGTGACCTGCTGCTTTGGCTGTCGGCCGTTCTTCCCCATGTATCTGCACAGGCCTGGGAGTGTGTCATATGAGTGTGTTTTCCTGCCTTTTCTTCTTGTTTCTTAGCTGTTCCTGGCTTTGAAGTTGGCATCCATCAACCCCTCCTCCACCCCGACCACACACACACACACACACACACACACACACACAATTGTAGACCAGCAGACCACGCCATCCGTCTCTCCTGGAATCTACCATATTTACTGCTTCATGACTATTTTTTTTTTTTAAAGATTTTATTTATTTATTTGAGAGAGAGAGTGAGAGAGAGAGCACAAGAGGGGAGAGCGGGAGAGGGAGAAGCAGACTCCCTGCTGAGCAGGCAGCCCGATGCGGGACTCGATCCCAGGACTCCAGGATCATGACCTGAGCTGAAGGCAGTCGCTCAACCAACTGAGCCACCCAGGCGCCCCTTCATGACTATTTTTATGTCTTCACTTTTGTTATTGTTCCCAGCCTCAATGACATCCAGCCACTAGTCCTGTGTAGATTCTACCTCCTAGATATTCCTCCCATTCATCCCCTTCCCACCACATCCCCCTGCTTCACAGGGAGTAGGGCCCTAGCCTTCCCCTTCCAGGGCTCCTCCAGGGGTCCCCAGAGCCCTAGGGTAGACTCTTTCAATTCCTTAACTTGGTGTGGGATGACCTTTCCTGCGGTCCCAGCCCCTTCTAGCAGCCCTCCGTCTCCACTGTCCAGCAGCCTCGGGTCCATTCACTCCTTTGCCTGTTCTTTTACTTTTGTCTAGAATATTCCACCGCCATCTCTCGAGCCTGCAGAACTTCAGCTCACCCGCCTTCTGTGTATTCTTCCTCTTTCTTCCAAAGCCCTTGCTCACCCTCACAACTCACTGAGCCCTGATGTACACACATCGATAATGTCATGTTTATTGTGTGGAAATTCTTTTGGTTACTTCTTGGGCCTTCCTACTCGATATTGTAAACTATTCTCACACAGAAGTCTTCAGAGATGCTTGTTGAGTGAATTGTTGAGTGATTGCTTATGGTGCATTCTTTCTTCATGAGTTCGAGCTCACAACTTTTACAGAAATTTGAGTTTTCTAGATTCCCGATAGCTGGATAACTGAGGTGTTGTACCAAAATTAACATGTCCTTTCATTGTATTAGTTTTGTGTTAAGCGTCTCCTCTGTTTGGAGTTTTGGCTTTTATAAGTGAGGAGTCCGGATTTCTAAAAATCTTACCTTCATATCCAGGAAAAATGTTTTGCAGTCAACCAGTTATCCACGGGTATTATCAGATAAGACTAATACTAAATAGCTTTATTTTGCAGAAATGCTGGGTGCTGTGCAAAGTATTTTTAGAAGCACGATCTTATTTCATCCTCATGATAACTCTATCAAGAAGGTACTTTGTTATCCCCCATTTACAGAGGAAGGAACTAAGGCTGGGCAAGGTTAAATAAAACTTGTTCAAGGTTATGCAGCTGGAATGTGGTCCTCTGAGCATTCAGGGAGAGGCCTGCATGATTCTGAGACCGTATAGTACCGTCCTTGTCACCATTGTGTGACATAAATCCACTGCTGTCCTCCACTCTCTTCCTCATGATTTCTAATATTTGTATAAATTCAAGGTGGTGTCTCCATCATTCATCTGAAACAGATGTCCTATATTTAGACTCCGTATTATCTAGAAGCTTTAACCCAGGGGTGGGCAAACTATAGCCTATGGGCTCCATATAGCCCATCACCTATTTTTTTGTATGGCCTGTGAGCTAAGAATGATTTTTACATTTTTGTAATGGTGGAAGCAAATAAAAAGCAAAATAATATTTGGTGACGTGTGTTAATTACCTACAGTTCAGATTTCAGTGTCCATTAATAAAGTTTTATTGGCACACAGCCATGCTCGCTTGGATACAGGTCATCTGTGGCCACTTTTGCCTGGGAATGGCAGAGTTGAATCATTTGTAACCAGTGACAGCCTGGAGCACAAAGCCTGAATTATTACTGTCTGGCCCTTTACAGAAAGAGTTTGCCAACCTTGGATCTGAACTCTTAAGTCTGGGGAATTTATGTATGCTGGTATGCACACTTCTGAAGACCCAAAAACATTTTGTCCGCATCTGCAATTGGGCTGTGCATTTTTTGGGGGCTCTCCAATCGCTTAACAATTCTGATTCATCCTGGTGACCTGGGAAGGACTTCGCTCTGGAAATACATTCTTAAGTGTGTAATTTAGGAGACACACGTACCCCAAAGTCACCGTGCTGACGCCTCCCCAAAGTTGAGAGCAGTGGAGAAGAATGACCATAATAGACTTGGATGGGGAGCTAGGGAACTCAAGAAGTGTTTTCCGGTCCAGGTTGTTGGGCATTTTTCTGTGTTCCTTGCAAGGGGGTACAATGATCATTCCACTGCCGTTGTTGCCTTCTTGTTTTAATTATTCCGACTTTCTTTTGCGTTCTCCTTTGCGTCGTTTTGTAAGAGTCCCAATTTGCTTTTCTTGCCAGTTCTCTACTTTTCCCAGGACTCAAAAATGATTCTTGAGGGTGATGTCATTTCCATGTTTATCTTCTTTCTCTAGCATGACTTTGATTAAATATGTGTATTTTAATTTGTGAGCCGTGTTCTAAGGGAGTTGATCATTGTACCCCCTTGCAAGGAACACAGCCAGACTTCGCCTCACTTAAGCTGAGTTGCTTTGTATGAAGGCAATGGAATGTTTTGGCTTCTGTTGCAGCAGGAGTGGATCATGTATGTTCTTTAGGCTTTTCAGAAACTTCATGCAGAAATTATGTGAACCAGATGGTACCCTTTTGAGTTGCCAGACATGCATATTTTAAAGAAATATGGTGTATTTAGTCTCCTTGGGAGATGTAGAGGGGGCTCTTTGGGAATGGAAGTCAGCTGAAATTGCCATAATTGAAAAGTTTTTTGGAGCTTGTCATCAGAATGAGGAGTGTAATATCAGAAGGCCAGCACAGATTGTTAAGAAACAAATAATTGACTTCTCTGAGAACAAAAGCCCCATAGACTTAGGTAAAAGAAGGTATATAATATAATCCATGATATGTTTTTTCTTTGATAAAGCTATTGATTTGCTCACTTAGATCTCTTAAGGGCTTTGGGGGATGTGAGAGTAGGGGGTAGGAGGTGAGGAGACTGTGAGTCCAGAGGATGAATGGGGAGGGAGGGCCAAGGCATTTAACTGAAAACTAGTGGGACGGGGGTCAAGTCACTCTGAGAAGACAAGACTTGGGAGAACTTCTTATGGAAGGGGCAGCACCTGTTGGAGGACCGCTGTTAATGCTGTTGGTTTCCCTATGAGCAGGCAGGAAGGGTAGATCAGCCATAGCTCCCCCTAAGCACTGACTCTGACTGCAGAGGGGAGACTACAGCCCTCTGCACATAATACAGAGAGCATAGTGGAGTGCTGGAGGCCCAGCCGGCAAGGGAGAGCAGAGCCTGCCGGGCTCTCTGCACCTGCTGGGGAAATGTTTCCTGGTGCCTCAGTCTTCTTGCCTGTAAAATGGAGGTAATATTTCATAGAGCTGACGTGCATGGGATGCTTATACTGTATCTGGCATAATTCTAACTTGTAGGTTGTGGTGAGGCTGAGAAATTATGTATCTGAAGTGCTTTAACGTAACACGTGGTTCAGTAGATGGTGGTTTTATTATAATGATTGTTCAGCAGGACTTGTATAACCTCTTGGTAAAAAGTTTGGGTTCAGAGTCAGGGAGACCTGATGGGAGTTCCAGCTTAGAGCTGTTTGACCTTAGACAAGTCACTTTGCTTCTGTGAGCTTCAGTCTCCTGCCCTGTACGGTGGGGGGAGTAACAGCTCGGACAGGGTGGGCTCACATAGAGGATTAGATGCCCTAAGGCATGTGAAGTGATGAGCACAGAGCTCAGCACACGATAACCATGCCCGGATGCCGGCCACTTGCCTGGGACAGAAAGTCAGACCTTGCTCCTTCAGGCAAAATTTGGCCAAGCTTCACCCTTACCCTTGATCTCCCTGTGAGAACCCTCTTCTGGGTCCTTGGGGAGCAGAAGGCCTTGTCGGGGGACTTCGGTCTGTCGGCTCCTCTCCACCCCTCCGCGATGCCACATGTTTCCATATGGTGCATATTAAGTTCTGCACGTAACAGTTGATGTAAGGGCTAGGTGCATATTTTCAGGATCTTTCAAAGGAGAGCACGTTTGGGATCATCACTGAAGGAACATTCCCTGTTGTTTCATTTAAAATTGTAGGTAGTATATAGCCTGATGGGTAGTTTGGGGGCATGGGGTCACATAGCTGGACTGTGTATATTGTTTTCTTGGTTTGGGGTTCCCCATAGGCAGACCTTGAGACAAAAGTTTCTTGGAGAGGTAGTTTTTTTGGGTTGTTGGTGGTTTCGAGGTGATCCCAGGAAAACCAGGGGGGAGTGGGGAAGAGAGGGAGGGGAAAGAAGCCAGTAAAGGGGGAGCTGCCAAGTTAGTTACGTCTGAGGGCACCTGGGGCTCAGTCGTGCTGGGGAGGGAACCCCAAGGGCAGCATGGCAGCCACTGGAGAGTTGTCCAGCCAGAGGGAGGAGGCTCCGCGTGTTCTCCCCGCTGCCTGCGTACCTCGGCCGAGGGCTGCTCATAGGAGCATTGACTGCTGGGTGTTTGCCTGCCACACAGACTAATGTTCATGCAGCTGGGAAAACAGACAAACACAGCCCAGCCTAAAACGGGCGAGGGCTTGCAGCAAACAGTCTTGAGCATCTAGAGGTGAGTCCCAGGGCCACGGGCAGGGCACCCCTCACATCCTCCCTCTGCCTGTAGTGTTGAATGTTGCCTTTGCTACCTGCTCTGTGATGGTGGGGATGCCATTTATCATGCCTTAGTTTTTCCATCTGTGAAACGGAGGTAATGACAGGACCTCCTTCCTAGACTTACGGTGAGAATTAATTGAATGGATAGGTTTAAGGTGCTTGGTAGAATCTTTGCCATGTAGTCATTGCTAACTAAATACTAGCTTTTATTATTATACGGTTATTCTTCGAGTTCCTTCAGGATCTTTATCGGTGTGGTTAAGTTGACTGTGTTCATTGTGATGTCAGATGAAAATCCTTTGAATGAAAATTAATTTTTAGCTGTTTCACTGGACATCTAAATAATTTCTCCAATTTTTGGGGCGCCTGGGTGGCTCAGTTGTTAAGCGTCTGCCTTCGGCTCAGGTCGTGATCCCGGGGTCCTGGGATTGAGCCCCGCATCAGGCTTACTGCTCAGCGGGGGAGTCTGTTTCTCCCTCTCCCACTCCCCCTGCTTGTGTTCCCTTTCTCACTGTCTCTCTCTGTCAAATAAATAAATAAAATCTTTAAAAAAATTTCTCCAATTTTTATTTTAAAACTATTACAATGCGAATGAAAAAATTTAAGTTAAAAAAATCCCCTTTAATGCTACCACCCTTATGCTATTATTTTTATTTTTCTGTTTCTTTGGAGTCTGTCAATATAAATTCATGTATCTACACTGTTGATTGATTGATTGATTTATATATTTTTTAGAGAGGGGTAGGGGGTCAGGAGGGCAGAGGGAGAAGGAGAGAGAGAATCTCAAGCAGGCTCCAGTGCAGAGCCCAATGTGGGGCTTGATCCGACGATCCTGAGATTATGTCCTGAGCTGAAATCAAGAGTCAGGCGCTCACCTGACTGAGCCACCCAGGCGTCCCATACACTGTTAGATTAATTAACGACAACTCCATTTTTTTCACTGTTTGATCTAATAATAGAACAACAACCATGTGCCAGGCATCCTTGACAGGCTTTATCTCCTACAAATCTAACAGCTCTATTAAGAAGATGCTACTGTCCCTGTTTGACAGGTGGGGAAACAGAGGCACACAGAGATTATGCAACTTTTTTCAAAGCACACAGCACTTGTGGGACCTCTCATGATGGGTGAGATGGAATCCATGTTAGAAATGCATGTTCAGGGCGCCTGGGTGGCTCAGATGGTTAAGCGTCTGCCTTCGGCTCAGGTCATGATCCCAGGGTCCTGGGATCGAATTCCACATCGGGCTCCCTGCTCCTTGGGAGCCTGCTTCTCCCTCTGCCTCTCTCTCTCTCTCTGTCTCTCATGAATAAATAAATAAAATCTTAAAAAAAAAATTAAAAAAAAGAAATGCATGTTCACTAGGACATGCTGTCTTTCCTGGTGCCTGTTTGTGCGGTTTGTTTGTTCTATGTGGCTTAAGGGAACTAATTCCTTTTTTTAAAATTTTAAAAAAGATTTTATTTATTTATCTGAGAGAGAGAGAAAGCAAGAGCATGAGCTGGGGGAGAGTGAGAGGGAGAAGCAGGCTCTCCGCTGAGCAGGGAGCCCGATGTGGAGCTCAATCCCAGAACCCCGAGATCATGACCTGAGCTGAAGGCAGATGCTTAACTCACTGAGCCCCCCAGGCACCCCAAGGGAACTAATTCCTATCACAGAGAGTAGCTCCCACTTAGGTAGAGCTGTATATGACTACTTTTGATATAGTTCACTTCAGAAATGGCTTAATTTATTCGTTTTTGACCCCAGTTCCATTGAACCAGGCAAACATATTCTTTAAGAACTGAAATTTCAAACTGGGGAGAAAGGGAACAATGCAATGCTTTTCTTTAATCATGCATCTGAAAGAGCACAATGGTGCATTACATGGCAGAGCTTCATACCCTAAGGTTCATGCCCTAGCAGGAAGGTTCTTGGAGATTCAAGGATTGATCTTTTTTTTTTTCTGAAGTAAATACCTCCTTTGACCTGTGCAGAGAAATACGTGGTTTGAAATAGGTGTGTTGAAAGAAAGCTCTTCTTGCTAAATCTGTCTTGCAGAGGTGGTGCTCTCTGATTTGCTATTTTCTGCCTGAGACAGACACTGCAGAAGGCCACCAGAAGGCCCCTGGAATTTGAGGTGGGGAAGGAGTTAGTTTTCTTATTAAAAGAAGAGGACCGTCGTTTCCAACTTACCACCAAACAAAGGGGTGATCCTCATTTATCTGGTCACTTAGTGGTGTTTCAGAGGGACCTGGTTTGTCATGTCCCTGCCAACACTGGATTGTTCTTTCTTCTTTAAATTTAGCCATCGTGATAAACGTAACACGTGTTGTGGTATTTGGATTTGGTATATTGATTTCATAGATGTGCTGTCGTCTGCAGTTCCTCTTTTGTAAATTCTAGTAAATCTTTAAGGTCAGGTCCTAGCAGTCCTCCAATACTGTGTTGGCTCTTTTGGGACTTTTGCCTCTCCATAGAAAACTTGAGATTCAGAGTGTTGGTATCTACAAAATCACTGGCTGGGATTTTGACTGGGAGGTTTTTTTTTTGTTTGTTTGTTTTTTTACTTTTTATCATGAAGAAATTCAAACATACAGAAAACTGAAGAGAGAAATACAGCGAATACCTCGACCCCATCATGTATGTCTCACATGGAACATCATGAACAACTCGCAATTAACACTTTGCCACCTTGAGTCATCGTCTGTTTTTTTCTGAGCTATTTTTTATTTTTATTTTTTTATTTTTTTTTTGAGCTATTTTTTTAAATTTTATTTATTTATTTGAGAGAGAGAGAGAGAACAAGCAGGGGGAGGGGCAGAGGGAGAAGCAAGCTCCCCGCTGAGCAGGGAGCCCGACGTGGGACTCGATCCCAGGACCCTGAGATCATGACCTGAGCTGAAGGCAGATGCTTAACCGACTGAGCCACCCAGGCGCCCCTTTCCTGAGCGATTTTAATGGACATCATGACATTTCATCCCCAAACAGGGCAGTGTGCATGTCTGAGGCAGAAGGTCATTTTCCTGCTCGACTGCGCTGTGGTGATCACACCCAGCCGCGCTTCTTCATATCATCCGATGCCCAGCCTGTGTTCAGGGACTTCCCTTATTGACCAAATGTCTTTTCTAGCCGGCTGCTACAAACCACAGGCTGATCAAGGACCGCGTGTTGCATTCAGTTGTTCTGCCTCTTAAATCTCTCTTTTTAAAAAAGTTGAGGTGAGATTCACATGACAAGAGTTTAGTGGCATCTCGTGCATTCACACGGCTGTGCAACCACCTGCCGGTCCCAGAACGTTCTACCCCTCCAAAATACAACTGCGTACCCTTTAATGCAGTTAGCCCCCCATCCCCTCCTGCCCGTAGGCCCTGGGGACCGCTGATCTGCTTTCTAGATATTTCATATAAATGGAATTGTGCCCTGTAGGGCCTTCTGTGTCTTGCTGCTTTTATTGACCATAATATTTTTGAAGTTCATCCATGTTGTAGCATGTATCCGTGCTTTATTCCTTTTTTATGCCTGAATAGTATTCCATTGTGTGCATACATACCTCAGTTTGTTTAATCCATTTATCCATATCCGTATCCATTTATCCGTATCCATATCCATTCGTAATAGCCAGAGGTGGTGGCTATAAGGAAGAGTGCTGCTATGAATACTTCTCTTAGTTAGCTTGGGCTGCTCTAACAAAATACCAGAGACTGGGTGGTTTAAACAACATTTATTTCTCATAGTTCTAGAGGCTGGAAAATCCAAGGTGCCAGCAGATTGGGTTCCTGGTGAGAATCTTTTCCCTGGCTTGCAGATGGCCACCTTCTGGCTGTGTCCTCACGTGGTGAAGAGCATGAGCTCTGGCCTTTCTTCCTCTTAGAAGGGCACTGATCCCATCGGGAGGGCCCCACACCCATGACCTCCTTTAAACCTAATTACCTCCCAAAGGTTCCACATCCTAATACCATCTGCACTGGGCACTAGTGCTCCCACATATGAATTTGGGGGGGAATGCAAACATTCAGTCTGTAACATTCAGCTCCCTTGTCCCCCCAAATTTGTGCCCTTTTTGCATGCAAAAATCTATTCATTCCGTCGCAACAGCCCCCAAAGTCTTAATTCCAGCATCAACTCTAAAGTCCAAAGTTTCATCTAAATATCCTCTAAGGCAAACTCAAGATAAGTTTCATCCTGAGGCAGAGTTCCTCTCTGGCTATGAGCCTGTGATACCAGGTAAGTTATGTGGGGGGACAGCACAGGATAGATGTTGCCATTCCAAGAGGGAAAAATCAGGAGGGAAGAGGTGGTTGGGTTCCACATGTGTCCCAAAACCTAGCAAGGCAAATATCATTAGATCCTAAGCCTTAAGAATAAATCTCTTGGGTTCAGTGCTCTCTGTCTTTGGGACCCACTGGGTGGTGGTCCCACCTTCAGGACCCACGGGGGTGGTGGTCCCATCATGCACCCACGGCTCTGGATGGCTGCCACCTGGCCCTGTTGAGGCAATGAACCTGCCCCCACCATCCCACCCCACTTTGAGACCGAGGACCCAGCCCTGATCACTCTGCATTGCCTTTGGAATCGTTTTTTGCTTGTCTTGAAGAATAGTGCATGTTCACAGCTAAATAGCTCTATGGCCCAGTTCTGTAGGATCTAAGAAATCCCTTCATTTTGTCCTTAGTCCCCTTCAGTTCAGACTGGCAGTGTTTCTGCTGGGCAGCTGATTAGGTTCATGGTTCACACTCCGGCTAATCTCCTTATTAAATGGCTCTTCAGCCACACTGTTAGTGATCTCT
This sequence comes from Mirounga leonina, assembly GCF_011800145.1. Taxonomy (NCBI): domain Eukaryota; kingdom Metazoa; phylum Chordata; class Mammalia; order Carnivora; family Phocidae; genus Mirounga; species Mirounga leonina. The sequence goes on from NW_023270464.1 coordinate 25,401,526, forward strand.
TCAAGCTTTTTCATTCTTTTTGCAGTAAGGATAGGCTGAGAATTTTCCAGATCTTTAGATTCTGCTTCCTTTTTGCTTAACAATGAGCTCTTCAATTAATTTCACCCTTCTTTCATTTCATTTTCATTTTATGATAAGTACTCAGGAGAAGCCAAGCTGCTCCTTCAGTGTTTTGCTTAGACATGTCCTCAGGGCCGCCTGGGTGGCTCAGTCAGTTGAGCATCTGCCTTCGGCTCAGGTCATGATTCCGGGGTCCTGGGATTGAGCCCCTCATCAGGTTCCCTGCTCAGTGGGGAGTCTGCTTCTCCCTCTCCCTCTGCTGCTCCCCCTGCTTGTGCTCTCTCTCTCTCCAATAAATAGATAAAATCTTAAAAAAAAAAGAAGTCTTCAGTTAAGCATCCACTTTCATGGCTCATGAGGTCTGCCTGCGACCTCACACAGGCCGGCAGCTTTGGGCACATTTCTCACTGCTGTCCACCAAGCACCACCCTGTGGTCAGGAACATGTTCCTCATTTCTATCTGAGGCCTCACCAGAGGGCGTTTCCTTTTGCTATTTCTCTCCACATTTTGGTCATGATTATCTCTCTATCTCTAAGAAGACAGAAGCATCTCTTTTCTTTCTGAGCTCTTACCAGAATCGCCCTTATATCCAATGGGCACCTGACACCATTGAGCCTCAACCTGTACCCAGTTCCAAAGTTGCTTCCACATTTTTAGGTATTTGTTACAGCAGCATCCCACCTCTTGGCAACAAAATCTGTCTTATTCAGCTTGGGCTGCATAACAAAATATCGTTGACCAGATGGCTTAAATGTCCCTGGGTAGAAAGTCCAAGATTCAGTTCCTGGGGAAAGCCCTCTTCCTGGCTTGTGGTTGGTCATCATCTTGCTGTGTCCTCAGATGGAGGAAAGAGAGCTCTCGACTCTTTTACATCATAGAAGGATACCAGTCCCGTCATGGGGGTCCCACCATCAGGACCTTATCTAAATGTAATGACCTCTCAAAGGCCCCACCTCCAAATACCGTTCACATTGGGGGTTGGTGCTTCCACATATGAATTGGGTGGGGACAGAAGCATTCAGGACACAGCAATACTCAGACATACAATATATAAATAGTTGAGTACCTTTTCAGTTCTTCCGGTATATGCCTATGAGTGGAATTGCTCTTAAATCTCATGATCTAGAAGAGTTCTCTTCTACCCCTTCCTTCCTTCCTTCCTTCCTTCCTTCCGTTTTTGTTCTTTTCTCCCTGTGACATCCATGTGTTGAGGTCCCCAGGCCAGCTATCCCACCTTCCGTCCTCATGCTGGTTTTCAGCATGTTCATCTGGGCCTCACATTTCCTGTTATTTGGCTCTAGTGTGTTGATTTTCTCTGCCTCCCTCCTTCCATCCCTGTGTTCTGTTTGACATATTTGCCTCTTCTATTTTGTATGTGGCCTGCTTTTGGGGAATGTGCCCTTGTTTCCTATTGTGGCCCCACAGCAGATGCTCCTCGTCCCTGCAGTAAAGCTATGTGCAAGGAGGCCTTTGCTCTTATTCCTCGAGGAACCATTTTTGTGCCCTTACGCTTCGAATTCTGGTCCTAGGCCTCAGCCGTGTTGTGTTTCTATTTGCTTGTCCATGAATAGGCCTAGTGTTGGCTCGCAGACACAATACACTGTTCACTCACAGCGCCTCCCTGTCCTCGCTGACAGGCCGCGGGCTGGGCTGCTGTCTCCAGTGGGACCTTCTGGTCCGTGGCCCAGCCGGGCAGCTCTTTTTGGCTGACCTGGTTTCTCTCTTTTCCCCCTCCCATCTGTTTTCTGACAGGTGGTAAGATGGACGTTGGCTCTGCAGGACCTGGTCAGTCTTTCCTGCTGTGAAAATGGGCACCTGCCCGCAGGTCCTCTTCCCAGGTGAGGAGGCCACAGGCCCAGGAGTGCGGCTGGCATGGGCATCGCTCCCCGTGCTGGTCACTCCCTAGGAGCTGTAGACTCAGGATGGATGAGGAATGCAAGTTACGGATGAGACAGGGACTCGATCTCTTCCGAAAGGGGTCCCCAGCAGTGTCGGGCTGGGGGTGTGGGAATCCCAAGGGGCTTTTGTGTTCCAGCAGCTGGTGAGGTCACTGCTAGCGCATGTGATGCTGTTTGTGAATTGGACCTCAAGACCCTTCCCTTCCATGTGTGAGGACTCTGTCGCGCCATACTGAATTTGTTAGAGCAGGTCTTTGACTGCCATGTGCTAGAAAACTGGGTGATAAATACACAGACGTACAGTGTCCGTGATGGAAAGGGTGTGCTCCCTTGATGGGGCACAGCTCACGCACCGTGTGCTCAGCGGCCACTTTGGGTTTGGTGGCTGATGTTCACTGGTCGGTGACTGTAGACCTGGATTCCTTCCCATCAGTAGAAGACCCTTCTGGTTTTGCTGTGTGATACACGGATTCTTACCTTTTCCAGACCTGTTGCTATGCCCCCCCTAAACTTGTATTCGTTTCCATGGGGACTTCAGTTGGCATCCAGGCATGGGTCCCCCCACCCTCCCCGCAGAGGGACCCGTGTTGACTTTTTGACATCGTGCTACCACGTGGGGTGCGTGCAAAGAGCTGGTCTGTACTGTGGCTTTGGGAAGCCTTCATTTCTCCCAAAGGCACTCTGCAGGCAGATGTGACTCTCGTGTGACACCCAGGACCCGAGACTGGCTTCTGAGTGGGACTCTAGGAATCAGGCTCGTCGGTCTACTTTCCCTAATTGTGATACATACCTACCTGTGGAGAACATTGAAGCCCCACAGCAAAGCTGAAGGAAAAAGGTAAAAAGCACCTCGGATTTCCCCTGTTCAGGGTTAACTGAGGGCCCCTCCCTTCTTTGATGTCTGCTGCTTCCTTCGGTGGGATGAGGCCTCACCCTAGCCCCCCTTCTTCAGTGACTGATTTTCTTTTTTTTTTTTTAAAAAGATTTTATTCATTTATTTAATTGACAGAAAGAGAGACAGTGAGAGAGGGAACACAAGCAGGGTGAAGGGCAGAGGGAGAAGCAGGCTTCCTGCAGAGCAGGGAGCCCGATGCGGGGCTCGATCCCAGGACTCTGAGATCACGACCTGAGCTGAAGGCAGATGCTTAACCGACTGAGCCACCCAGGCGCCCCAATGACTGATTTTCTATTACCCAGTCCTTAGCCAGTGTTTGATAGCCCGAGGACAACTGTATGAATTTGCAGACTACATTATTCTTCCATAACTACGAACCCAAGGCTCCTTTTCTATTGAATGATTCAGTCGCCCTTGCCTGGGGATACAACAGTTGTAGATTCCAATCTCCCTCCGCTGTGTGATCTTGGGAGAGTCGCTGCACCTCTCTGGGTCTCTACCTCTAAAATGAAGAGGCTGTATCAAAATATGCTTTCCAGCTGAAATCAAGCAGGGGAATTAGGCCTATTAGAGAGCAGCCTGTGGGACAGGTTTGTTCCCGTAGGCAGTGGAGTCTAGTGGGAATTGTCTGAAGCGATGGAGATAGCTAGCTAGCTCGACAGACCGATAAAAGGGAACTGAACCCTGTCTCTGTGGCAGGGGGAATGGGAATGGGATCACTGGGGACACGATTGTATGGCTCACAGAGGTCTGCTAAGAGATTGGGAAGAGACTGCTGACCTTGTGTGAGAACCAGCCTCAGGGAGAAGGACGAGGTCGGGACCCTCAAGAGGTCTCTACGCTTAGATATTTGGCCTGCCCTTCACTGGGGTCTAGGCTGCTTCCTTTCCATGGTGGTATTATGGAATACCACAATCACTGATCGCTGAAAGCTCAGGCGATGGTTAGCATTTTTAAGCAATAAGTATCTTTTGATTAAGCTTTGTACATTTTTTTAGATCTAATGCTATTACACACTTAATAACTGCAGTGTAGGGTAAACATAACTTTTATGTGCACTGGGAAACCAGAAGATGTATTTGACACTGTGTGTTGTGGTATTCACTTTATTGCAGCGGTCTGGGACCGAACCTGCAACATCTCCAAGGTGTGCCTGGACTTGGAGACCTTTGTGGTGAACGTGGGAAGTGCTACATTGGCGGAAATGATGATTGACTAAGGACTTATGTGTGCTGGGCTGGGTCTCAGATCCTGGGGATATGGAGAAAAGCAAGACCCGGTACTTGCCTTTGAGAAGTCCCAGGTGTGTGTCCAGTAACGGGGAGCTCCAGCGTGAGGGGAAGTCTAGAATGAACCAGGCTGCATGTGTAATGGGGCTGTGTTTTGTAGAGCAAGGCTTCTTTATGACATGACTCAGTTGGACATTCTGTTATCAGATAAGCAACACCCATAATGTTAAAATAAAAAAGGTAAATATTTGGTCTTTGTCCCTGGTTCCTGACACAGCTCCTAAAACCCTTGGAATCTCTTGAGTGCTAAGAGTCTTTTATATGCTAATTGATGAATGGGGGCTGGGGACCCCTAGATGTCTTTAGGTGGGCTGGTTGCCAGAAAGACCCTGGCCTGATGAGAGGGTTGGAGCTTTGAGCCCTACCCTTTGACTTCTTGACTTCGGCGGGGGAGAGGGGGGACACCGCAGAGGGGCTTGAGACTGAGTTAATACCAGTGAACAACGATTTAATCAGTCATGCCTACCTGATTAAAAAAACTCCATAAAAGCCCTTAAATGAAGAGGTTCGGAGAGCTTCTGGGTTGGTGAACCCATCGAGGTGCTGGGAGGGTGGTGTGCCCATGGGGTGAGGGGGGAGGGAGTGCATGGACGCTCTCTGTGTGTGCCCACTGCACTTCTTTGCCCCATGCATCTTCTCAGTTAGCCTGTTCCTAAGTTGTATCCCTTAGAATAACTAGTCAGTAATAGTAGCCTTCCTGAGATCTGTGAGCCATTCTAGCAAATGATCAGACCTGCGGAGGAGACTGTGGGAACTCCTAACTTTGTAGCCAGGTCGGGCAGAGGTATGGGTAACCTGATGCTTGGGACTGGCGTCTGAAGTGAGGGCTGAGCCCTTAAATCTTGGAGTCCGATATAAACTCCAGGCCATTAGTGTCAGAATTAGATGGAATTGTAGGACACTAGTTGGTGTTAGCAGCTGGGGAAGTGATTGTTGGTGGAGGGAAAACCCGCACATTTGGGCTCAGAGCGTATTGAGTGAAACAGATCCGTGTGTCCGATGGCTTTAAGATGTACAGACTGCAATGTCATTGGTCTGGGGTGATGTTGAAGGCACTGACCTCATGGCGGAGGTCAAGAGAGACCCCGTCCCACTGGTGGTCAGCATGGTTCCTAAGCTCACCCCGTCGGTGGGTGTTTCTGGAATGAGTGAGTTGGAGGCAAGTAGAAATGACCTTGGATAATCATCCAAAGTACAGTGCAGCTCTTTCCCAAACATCAGTGGCCAACCATCTTCAGCTTGTCAGTATTGCATGAAACACTGCATTGGACTAGATTGTTCTCTGACTTTAACTTCTGCATTCCTTCAGGAGCCTGCTTCCTTAGCGGGCACTCTGTGTGCATTGCAATCTGCCAGGCCACCTTTTCTTGTGAAACGATGTAGATTAGATGGAGAGGATGTGACCGGCTCTCTGCTTTGGAACTGGTTGAAGCTCAGGCATGAACAGATTCACACCTCCCAGACTCAGAGTCAGAATACACGTGATGCTTGCGCTGCTCTGGTGTGCAAATTGCTTTCAGAGGGAGCTCCGTATTTGAAAAGTGCTCTAAGGAGTGGGAGACTAAGTGACAGCTTCAGGTGTGTGACGAGTCACGAGCAAACCGGCTCAAAACCGGCTCAAGATCAGCCAGCGAGGCGTTTGGATGATGCAGAGCCTGACTTGTTCTCTTTGGATGCGCCTGGCCTCCAGCACAGGGAGGAGGTTGGCCTGCTTGGGGGGATATGTTGCATTAAGCCACCCAACCAACCCACGGAAGGGGAGACAACCTGTAATTGTTAGACGCCCTCCCTGACCTACGGGTCTTCTCATCAGAAGTTAGAATCAGGATTTGATGGATCTGCTAGCTACTCAGTTTACAGTAAATATGAAAGGGGAACATAGGAAACACCACGGGGAGGCCATCTGCCAAATCTAGAATGTGGGAATTAGAAGGGATAGATAACACATTGCTTTAGTAAGTCAATGGCCAAGAATAAGACGGGGAGGGAAATGTAGATGAAGGAAACTCACAGGAGAGGGTTAGAAGCACTTCCAGCTGGACGGCCTGGACCTGGTGTGTGGGCTTACTGGGAATGCAGGGGACCCTCTGCCTGAGGGCTTTTCTCCACCCGAGAGAGTATGCCTGGCAGGCAGAGCAGAGCACCAGAGAATCAGTGGCCCACAGATGCCCCTCAGCCTCAGGCAGTGATGGACAGGGAGGTGGACAAATGTCCCAACATCCTCCTCACCTCCTGGGGTTGAGACACCCCACAGGGGTGCCCCACTCTCTCTCCCAGACTTGTCCAGAGGAACTACGCTCCGTGTGTCCCCATGGCGCACGCCCTTTCTCAGCTTTCTTCCCTTCCCTGGCTCCTTTCCCTGTTCTCCCATCTCCCAGATAAACTGCGCTTAAGTCATTGCTTCGGGGCCTTTTTCCAGGGGAAACCAAACTAAGAGGCATCTCCATCCAGTGCAACATGCGGACGTTATCTGCATCCCAATTTAAACGATTTGTGAAAGGCAGGAATTGATTGGGGAAATAGGATCAGCAGCTGGATGTCAGATATTAAGGGATTATTGTTGAATTATTTTAGGTGTGAAAATTATTTCTGGTTATGTTGAAAAAAGAGTGCTGTCCTCTTAGTGATACAGCCTGAAGGATTTGCAAGTATTGGGATTTGCATTGCAATAACCCAGTGGCCGGGGAGTAGAAGGGGTGGGGGGAGTAGAAGGTGTGGAATAAAGGCTAATTCCAGCACTTGTTGAATTTGAGTGATGGCTACATGGCGGTTCATCACACGGTTCTCTACTTTGGTGATATGTTCAAAATTTTCCAAAATAGAATGTTAAAACAAAGCACATGAACACCCTTCTGGCCCCCTCTGCTCTGTGGCAAAATTGTCCTCTTCCACTGTTGGTGCCATGACATGCCAGCTTTGGTTTGAGTGGGTCAGGGGCTCGTGAGTTCCAAGCATCTCCGTTCTTGGCCCTGCTCACGCTGGCAACCTGCATTCCTCCCACTGTATGTCCGTAGCCAGACTGGAGACTTTTAACAGCACTCAGACCTGCTTCATTCTGAAATCTTAAATCCCATCCAATAAGCTTCTGCTCTAAAATCAACCCATTCATCTGGTCCTGTTGAATCTACTTTCTAATCTGCAGCCCCCACCCCACAAGGCATGTGGTCTTGACTGTTACATTCATTCCAGAGCTGCCAGGTGGTGGGTGGGGAGGTGTGGGCTTGGGGACTGGGGGTCAGGCCATGGGGTGGGCTTCTCCTTTAGAGTGGTGGTCAGTAACCCCAGTGGGATACCCAGGAGGATGTGATGCCTTTGGCCTTGGCAGTACTCCAGGGGTGTTATGGGGGAGGGGCAGAAAAGGGGGCCATACCACCATGATTCTAAGAGGTAGGATGGAAACCCCAGTCAGGGGAGGATCCAGTAAGAGAAGAGTTCAGTCCTCTGGGAGAGAGAGTTGGAGAAAGCTAGGGTTGTTGTCAGGCATTAGCCAAATGGTGTGGGCTTTTCCAGAATGAAACTGGAACATAGGAAACCAAGGCAGAAGTCCGATCTTGAAAACTGAACACATGGGCCAGGTTTAGGGTGGGTCTAACTGCCCAAGTTTTACCACGGGTATTCCATGCTTTGGGGGGCAAACAGAATGGCGGCCGTCAGCCACTGGAGGGGATGAGACCAGTGCCCCGTGGGGCCGGTTTCTGATGGGCTTGGTCACTGGAGCAGGTGGGTTGAGGGTGGCCATGGAGAACATACATGGAGGTTGAAGGTCTTTTATATTTGTCTTATTTTTTGAGAGGTCTCAGCTCTGTACTTAGATGGAAACTGGCTTTATTTTTATCAGTCACTGTTTTCCACTGTGCTGGAGAGAACCCTTCTTCTGTGGAGTGGGACCCCGAGGATACCTTGGACAGAGCCGTAGCTTTCCTGCCATGCTCAATTTTTAATACCCTTTTCATTTCTGTAGTTACGACTTAGCCTGTCCCCTGTAGTGTGGCTAGAGGCAGGCTCCCGGCTGCTGAAGTGGAGGAGGGGCTGGGCTCAGGCTCTGAGGCACCTCCTCCCCATCCCCCCAGCTGTCCCCCACCTATGCTGGGTGCAGGGGGACAATGGGGGAGGCCAGGTTCTTATGTGTCTCCCATCTGAGGATGGTGTGTTGTGTACGGTCCCTGGCCTTGGTCTGGGCGAGCAGCTCTAGTCCCTCCCATTGGTCTCATCAGTGGTATAAAATCCCCCCGTTTTCTCCAGTGCTATGTCCGTTACTGACCCTTGATGCTGCCTGGAGAATCCCATGACTCCTCTCGTATGGCTCCCTGCCTTGTGCCTTCTTGAGTCAGGAGAACAGTATTCCTTTCTCAAAGGCATCTCCAGTCTTTGCCGGTGCTTTTCTTGGAGGTCCCCTGCCTGGCTTTGGGGAAGGGAAGGCACTCCTATCAGTTTCCCTTGAGAAGGGGAAGCAATAAGAAAATTAGCTAATACTTACATAGTGCAGTTCTGAGCACATTAAATATTTTAATTGATCTAATCCCTGTGAGAGCCATATCAAGTTGGTATTATTATCGTCATTTTATAGACGAGAGATATGAGGACCAGAGTGGCTTATGAGTGGCAGTTCTGGGACTCGAACCCAGCCCGTCTGGCTTAGGTGACCATGTTCCTCTCACCCTGAAGGGCCCTTCTCGCCACAAGGCTGGCCACCCCCTTCCTCTTCTGTGTCCTCTCCCTATACTGGTTTGTGGAGGGTTTGGGTGGGAGGCGGGGCAGTGGCTGGGGATGGGGCCAAGTGCTGGCATCTCTTGGTAAGTGTGGGGTGGTGGAAGCTTTGTCTGTGGCTGGAAGCTTGTTGGTGACTCTCGGAATGTGGGATCGGGAGCCTTTGCTCTTCGGCTTTGACCTTAGCTGCGATTCCAGGTCCATAGGAAAGTTCCTCTCAGCTTGCTATTTTTGATTTATCTTGGCAGCGTGACAGCCCCTGCTCTTTTCCTGAAGCTCCTTCCCCAAGGCTGGATATCTTTTTTTTTTTTTTAATTTTTTTATTCTTATGTTAATCCCCATACATTACATCATTAGTTTTAGATGAAGTGTTCCATGATTCATTGTGCATAACACCCAGTGCTCCATGCAGAATGTGCCCTCCTCAATACCCATCACCAGGCTAACCCATCCTCCCACCCCCCTCCCCTCTAGAACCCTCAGTTTGTTTTTCAGAGTCCATCGTCTCTCATGGTTCGTCTACCCCTCCGATTTCCCCCGCTTCATTCTTCCCCTCCCGCTACCTTCTTCTTCTTTTTTTTTTCTTAACATATATTGCATTATTAGTTCCAGAGGTACAGAGCTGAGATTCAACAGTCTTGCACAATTCACAGCGCTTACCAGAGCACATACCCTCCCCAGTGTCTATCACCCAGTCACCCCCCCCCCCCCCCCCCCCCCCACTCCAACAACCCTCAGTTTGTTTCCTGCAATTAAGAATTCCTCATATCAGTGAGATCATATGATACATGTCTTTCTCTTTTTGACTTATTTCACTCAACATAATACCCTCCAGTTCCATCCACGTCGTTGCAAATGGCAAGATCTCATTCCTTTTGATGGCTCCCAAGGCTGGATATCTTATGGCTTCTCTTCCTTTCCTGGCCACCTCGCTCTCCTTCAGGGCAGCCCCCGGCTCACAGACCCCGTGCGAGCCCCTCGCTTCCTCATCTTTTCATACTTCCCGCAAGTCTCGAGCCCCAGAACAGCCCGCCGTCTGTCTGCTCTCCTCCCAGGGGCTGCTGGGCACTGCTGGAGGGAATCGTGGGACCATGCTGATGTCCCACACCTCTGGCTTCAGCTTCAGGATGACTCACTGATCCTTTACTGTGACCCCAATGGCTTCCCGACCCACTGCAGACCTGAGGCCTCCGGGCGTCAGTCCTGGCCTCTCCTCCTCATCTTCGTCCTCTTCTTCACGACGCTTAGTCAGGTTTGCTTCTTCTGTAAATCCTCCAGCCCCTCCCGGCTCACTCCTTTCTTCACGGCCAGACTGTTACAAAACCTCCCCTTCCTTATCACCCTCTACCCGATGTCATCTGCCTTTCCTTCCACTCTCTCTGTGGAAATGCTTCACTTCAGGTCCCCAGGGTCTTCCTAAGAGAAACCAACAGGCATTTGTGCCTTTATCCTGTTTGCTTGGTCGTGCACCTTGACGCCCTCCTCCTGAAACACCCGCTGTGGTTCTCATGGCACCACTCTGCTGCTTAGACTCATAGCGCTCTGTCCACTGCATTTTGTGCCTTCTCTTTCTCGGTCTCTTTCAACTCTGTGATCACTGGGAGTTTGCTCTGGGTCCTGTTTGTCCTTTTGCCGTGCTCGTATTCCATGGGTGATCCCGTCCACTCTCAAGGTGACCCATGTGACCTACCGATAATTCCCAAATCTGTTATTTCTGCCTCCTGACATTTCTCTTGAGTTATAGACGGCCTTCCTAGGCATCTCTACCTGGAAGCCCCCCACACATCTCACACAGTCCAAAATTGTGCTTCCCCCCCCCCAACCTTTTCATCACTTCAATTTCTAGAAACTGTACAACTGATCCTCACCTTTGGGCAAAGAGCCATGTTATGTTATTGTTGCCATGATTCTAATCATTATTTGTTTGACATTTCTTTTGTCTTTTTTTTTTTTAAGATTTTATTCACTTATTTGTCAGAGAGAGAGAGAGAGAAAGGAGAGAGACCACAAAGGGTAGCAGCAGGCAGAGGGAGAAGCAGGCTCCTCGATGAGCAAGGAGCCCGATGCGGGACTCGATTCAGGACCTTGGGATCATGACCTGAGCTAAAGGCAGATGCTTAACCGACTGAGCCACCCAAGCGTCCCTTATTTGACATTTCTTGATTGTCCTTAGTTACTTGGCCCCATCTGGGTACCTACTCCACACCCACATCTCTCCAGGACCCACATGCTGTAGATTTTACTTCCTACGTATCCTAACATCTGTTAACCCCTCTCCATACCCGTCATTGCCTCAGGGGACGGCCTCATTGACTGTCACCTACATAGCTTAGACACCCACTTATGTTTCCTCCCTCTCCAGACCATCTTCCCTAGCCTGCCAGAAGGATCTTTCTTTTTTTTTAAAGATTTTATTTATTTATTTGACAGAGAAAGACACAGCGAGAGAGGGAACACAAAGGGGGAGTGGGAGAGGGAGAAGCAGACTCCCCGCCGAGCAGGGAGCCCGATGTGGGACTCGATCCGGGACTCCAGGATCATGACCTGAGCTGAAGGCAGTCGCTCAACCAACTGAGCCACCCAGGCGCCCCAGAAGGATCTTTCTAAAACACTAATCTGATTATGTCACACCCTACTAAAAATCCTCCAGTGGCCTCTCAGGGTCAACATCTACAGCTTCCTGTTGCTGCCAGGACCGCCCTTCCTCTACCTGTGTCTGCTGACCCAGCTCTGGCCGTCCAGAACTACCTGCAGTTGGGTTGGGTTGTCCCTTTGGACCATGCCCATGCTCCTCTCTCTGCTTCCCGTTGTCTCCCTTCATTGTCTACCTGGTATTTGTCTTCTCTCCTTTCAAGACCCTGCTGAAGCATCACCCACTGCTTTAGGCATTTTTGCTGTTTCCTGGCTGCCCTCCATCCCCCACTAGGGAAAGTTGGTTGCTCCACCGCCAGTGTCCTTATAGCAGTTACATGTGTATAAATGTACATACCTGGTCCATTGTGATCAGGAGCTCTGTCTTTGTTGTTCCTTGGTCTTTAATGTCTAAAGGCTCCTAAAGGGAGGTTTATGCTGACCAGTATTTTATCCAGTATTTAATTCATTAAAGTCATAAATGTAAAAACAGATTCTACCTTAAACTTTTTAAAAAATATTTTATTTATGTATGTATGGGTGGATGGATGGATGGATGTCACGAGCTAGGGGAGGGGCAGAGGGAGAGGGAGAGAGAGCATCTCAAGCCAGTTACGCTGAGTGCAGAGCCCAACTCAGGGCTCGATCTCACTACCCTGAGATCATGACCTGAGCTGAAATCAAAAGTTGGACACTTAACTGACTGAGCCACCCGGTGCCCCTCCATTTAACCTTTTAAAAAACAACTTATAAATCTTGTAAATTCATTTGTAAACCTAGTAATATTTGTGCTAAATAAAAAACCAAGTAAACCTTTCAAACAATACCATTTATACATTCCATTGACTAATTTCTCTTAAACATTTTAAAGTATAGCTACAAGTTCAATGTGTATAATTCTCATAAGGCTTAAAACTGCATAAACAGTAGACAGACACACATAAAAATGCCTACAAACATTATTACTATGATTGTACCTTACTAATCATTATATCCAGTACAGAAGCATTAACACCAGGGATTTCTTTATCCCATAATCCCAAGCCAGCTGTGATCTCCTACAGAATTGGAAACCCAAATGCAATCAAGCTCCATGTTACTGGTTGGAGATTGGGACCTGGATTGAGAATGGGGGGCTCCTTCCAGAATGAATATCTGAGCTGGTATCTGTTCAGTGGATGCTCCTCACTGGTATCAGGTGTCTGCCATATAAACAGTCAACAGTACTTCCCAACCCCATTCCTTTCAGTGGGGTCTTGTCCAATTCTACATGTTGATTTTTCAGCAGATTGGTATCTCTTCCTGAAATAACACATCTTATAAATTATCAGGGACCTGCTAGGCTCTTGGATTCTAGTTTCATTGTCTAGGATTCTTTTCAGATCTTCCCATTCTGTGCCCGGGCCCTGTTGTGTTGTGTAATTGTTGTATATTTGTTTGCTCTCATGCCCTGTATACTGATGGATTTCCTGTATTTTACTCAGGTTGCAGTAACACTAGTTCAAACATTGGTAATCATTGACTCAGGTTTATAATTGGTATAGTTCTCATTGTTTATCATTTTGTGGTCATTTTATTGACTCTTAATCATTGAATCTCTGGGCCTAGAGCAGGGTCTAGCACACGTGCTAGGCTCTCAATCAGCATTTGTCTAGCAAATGATGTGTTTCCTTGAGTAGATTTGTGAGGATTGGAATTGTCTTATTGTTTTGCTGGAACCTAACACAGACTGGGCCTGGGTCATGGTTGCTACTCATTACGTACGCATAAATGAATGAACGAGGCAGAAATTATGGACTGTGATTGCTGAGAACATGAAAACAATTGGATGGAGTTTTATTTTTGGAAAGATTCTGTATTACATACCAGCCTTGAGCATCTCATCAGATTCTCTCCCTTGCTGACTTCTTTGACCCTCTCCTTCCTGCGCACCTGACTGCTACCCTTGGCTGGCCATTTGCAAAGCTCTCAAAGCAGGCTGGAGTTCATAGGTGTAGCCCTGGGCCAATGTGGCCTTTGAGCCACACATGCTGAGCGCTATCAAATACCAAATCTCCCCCCACTTTTGATCTTGGGTAAAATGCCACATGCAGGATGTGAGGCCTGACTTCTTGAGTGGCTACTGAGGGCTGGGTGGTGAAACCAGAAGTGTTAGGTCCCTGGCTCTCTGTGGTGAACCTTAACCAATGGGACATGATAGGAGGGAGCTACACAGATCAATTCCCTTTTCTTCCTCCCTTCTGTGGGCTACTCTGAGGTGCAGCTTGTTCTTTTATCTCTTTCTGAGAAAGTCTCAAGTACTGAGTGGATATACCTGCCTGGTGGTCTGCTGCCTCCTCCTGGCTTGTTCTGAAGGTGGCCAGTGCCATCACTTACTTTATTGCATACTCTCTAGTGTCTCCCTAGCGCCTCACTCCCACCTCTCAAATAAATTGTCAGTGTGTTAATCCTTGCTTCAGGCTCTGCTCTGTGGAAGACATAGGCTAAGCAATACCCTTTGGTAAAATTATAGTCGTGAATTCTGGAATATTTTTCTTTGTCCTCTCACTGTCTCTGAAACTTAGTACTTTGGGGGGGAATGGTTTATGCTGTCAATGACTAGAAAATATTACCTTTTTGGTTGTTTTCATCTGATTTTTTTTCCCAATATTCCAGAGTTGTTGTATGCTTGTCAGAAACAGGCAGGAGCTATGTAGTTCTTTGAAAGCCAACAGCTTATCACCCCGTTTATGGCACAGTTAACAACTTTATGAAGTTTGTGAAAGTAAATTGATGAAATTTGAAATTATTGTCTGAAAAAACCCTGTATTTCTACATTCCCTGATACTTAACACTGTAAGCAACCCAAGTTATGAAGGACATAGTTCATATCTTAAGATAAACTCTAATCTTTATAAAGTACATTTTAAGAGTACTTTTTACCCTAATATGGTTTTCTCCTCTTGACTTACAATTTTTTTTTTAAGATTTTATTTATTTAATTGACAGAGAGAGACAGTGAGAGAGGGAACACAAGCAGAGGGAGTGGGCAGAGTGAGATGCAGGCTCCCTCCCCGCTGAGCAGGGAGCCCGATATGGGGCTCGATCCCAGGACCCTGGGATCATGACCTGAGCTGAAGGCAGACGCTTAATGACTGAGCCTCCCAGGCGCCCCCTGACTTACAGATTAAAAAAAAAAAATTCACTTTGCTAATCTTGGTCCTGTTTAATATTCTTGAAACAGAGGTGGAATTCGGGGTAGGATTATTGGTATCACAAGGGGAAGAGATGTTGAAAGGTCAGTTTACTCATTTTTTTATTTGAGTGCAAGATCTGTTACTCATCCTGGACATGTGAGAATGTATTTTGCATTTAAAGACTTACCATCCTCTTTCTGGACAGCTTGTAGGAGAGGAAGGAAACCCGATGACTCATAGAAAAATAGGGATTTTATTAATAATGTTAATTGCAGTATTTCACATGTACACAAATCCAATGGAGACCAAATTTCTCTCTAGGAATAATATAAATTTTTAATCTGGAGAATGATTTAAAATCCTCATCAGATGTGGTTATGACTGAGCAACAACTATGTGTCTAAGTTATAGCCTCTCCGAGAGTCTCATTTACTGTTTCAGGATGACCTTTTCCCGGGGAGGAGGCTTTCCCTTCAACAGTGTGTGGAAGCGGAAAGCGGATCAGAATTGCAGAGCTAAGGGTGTAGAGCATTTACAGAGCATGTGATTACAAGAGAAATGTTTTGGTGCCTTCCTTGGGGCTGCCCAAGAAATCTGACCGTTCTGGTTACCCAGAGCGAGTGAGGTCTATAACCATTGCTGTGTTGGGTAGCATGGGACTGTAGGTATAAAACACACAGTAGGGGAGAGGGGGAGGCCATGGCCTCTGCATTTAACTGTGCCTGCTTCCCAGATTCAGTTTTGTGTTGGCCCTCCTTCTCCATACACCTGTCTCCTGCACTGCTCAGGAATAGGGTAACACCTCTGTCTTTGTCTCCTGGAGCACGGGGCTCTGCCCATTGGAGGTGACCTATGCATGAATGAATGCATGAGTGTGAGTGAATGAATGGCCTGAGGTTTTCTCATAGGTTCATTTGCTAATTGTATTTCTCCTAGTATAACTTGTTCACACTCTTTGCCTGTTCACCCATTGAAATCTTAGCACTAAGCAAATTTGGATGAGCTCCCGATATATATGTTAGAGGCTTATGTGAGCAGAGGCTTGTACTAACTTAATCTGTGTTTCCCCTAGGAGCACCGGCTCAGTATTTGCTAATTCCGTGTTCCAGGTGACTTTTAGAACATAACTACTGTGAATAACGAGAATCACCTGTATTTGGGCCTCAGTTTCAAGGGCTCTGAGTGATCCAAGGTTGTATGAGCTACAACTGTTGTACTCAAGGGCTCAAGTTAAATATGTGTTTAAAAAATGTAGTCCTCTCTAAAATGTGATAGAGTGCTTAACTTTTCAAAGCTCTAGGTGGAAACTTTTATACCTCCTGATTTTTTTGGGTTTAATGCTTTGAATTATTTCATTTTTAAATTAATCATCTATTTCACACATCATTTTGTTCAGTGAAGAAAAATTATAAAATGCAAAGAGGAAATAAAAAAGGCATCCATATCTCATTACTGTGCATTTATGTTAATCAATATTTGGTGTATATCCGATATTATTACATGGACATACATATGTGAAAATATAAAAATAACGTATCGTGGTTTCGAACCTACTCTTCTCACCTAACGATATGTTGTGACCATATTTATATGCTGACAAATACAGATCCACATCATAAATTTGGTGGCTGCATAATGTGGATATACTATCATGTATTCAAGCAGTTTCTTGTTGGACATTAAAGTTGTTTCCAACGTTTTGCTAAGAATAATACGCAAAATTTATCGAGTGCTGTGTCAGGTGATGAATGTAAGGTGTTGATATGTATGATTTCACCTAACCCCGCCACCAGCCCTAAGGAGTGGGTGTTCTCTGTCTCCTGTTTACAGATGAGGAAATTGAGGCACCAATCATATGCCTAATGTACAAAATAAGTGTTTGAGCTGGGATTCCAGTCCCGGTGGTCTGACTTCAATGCACGCTCTTGACTGGAATAACGTGTAGTCAGTGACTACTTGCTCCTGTCTCTGACACATCTTTGACAATTTCTTAGGGAAAAAGTTATTTTGGAGGTAAAGTTGCTGGCTCAGCATTGCGTATTTTAAGGACTTGTTATGCATTGCCAAGTTAAGTTGCAGAAAAATGTTCCCTCAAACGGTGTAAGAGAAGCCCCATTTCTTTCTATCTTGACAGATACACAGGGCCAAAGGTGGTACATCATTGTTGTGATTTTCATTTCTTTAATTCTGAGGTGGAATATTTTCATATTTTTATTCATACTTTTCATTCTTTAAATGAATTGCCTGTTTATTTACACTGTGGTGTTTGTCTTTTATTGATTTTTAAGGATTCTTTATTTATTTCACGTGATTGTTAAATTGTGGCAAAAAATTTTTCCTAGCTGGTCATTTGAAATATGAAGTTTTTTAAAAAATGTTTTTACTGTGGGGTGCCTGGGTGGCTCAGATGGTTAAGCGTCTGCCTTCGGCTCAGGTCATGATCCCAGGGTCCTGGGATCGAGTCCCGCATCAGGCTCCCTGCTCCTTGGGAGCCTGTTTCTCCCTCTGCTTCTCTCTCTCTCTGTCTCTGTCTCTCGTGAATAAATAAATAAAATCTTTAAAAAAAAATGTTTTTACTGTGGTGTATAACATACCTATGGAACAGTGCAGAGAGTAGAACTGTACAGTTTATCAAATAAGTATGAGATGAGCGACTTCCACCACCAGGTCAAGCAGTAGAATCTTGCCAGCTTCCTGGAAGCTCCCCATAGGTGCTGATATAATCTCCTTCCAACCCTCTAGAAGAAGCTACTATTGTGATAGCCAGTTTCACAGGTGGCTCCCATTGATTCCGTCTTCCAGGGATTCACGTCCCCCCACACTATTCCCACAGTTGTCCCATGTGACCAATAGAATATGGCAGAAATCATAGGATGTCGATTCTCAGATTAGGTTATAAAAGATTGCAGCTTCCATGTTGGGCTCTCCCATTCTCTCATGGATGAATGGGGGGAGCCAGTTGTCACATCTTGAGGATACTCAGGCAGCCCTTGGAGTGGCCCGGGTAGCAAGGGACTGAGGGCCTCAATCCAAAAGCCCTTGGGTAACAGAGACCTGCCAACAACCAGGTAGCATATCCTCCTGCCTTCACGGGACTGCAGCCCCGGCTGACGGCTTTACTGCAACCTCATGACGCTCTGAGCCAGGACCACCCAGCTAAGATGCTTCTGGATTCCTGAGCGTCAGAAACTGTGTGAGATAATAAATGTTTGCAGTGTTAAGGTGCTGAGTTTTGGGGTAATTTGTTGCATAGCAATAGATAACAAATATACCTATTCTGATTTTTTTGTAGTAATGATTTCCTTGCTTATAATTACAGTTTTACCCACCTATGTGCGTGTGTCTAAACAATGCAGTTTAGTATTGCATACGATTTTTAATTTTTATGCATGGGATCATCTATATTTTTTAATTGGGTCTTCAATATCATGCTTATAAGTTCATCCATGTGGTTTCATTATTTTATCATTATTATTTTATCTCCAGTCTAGAAATCCACTATATAAATCCTCCACTTATCTAGGTATCTTTTCTCTTGTTGATGATCATTGGCATTGTTTTCCAATATGATGGGCTGTCATTAACAGGGTTGCTGTGAGTATTCCAGGCACGTTTCCCATGGCACATTGCCTAGGTTTTCCTAGGTCCACCTAGTGGTGCAGTAGCTTGGCTAAAGGGGGTTGGTATCCTCACCTTTCCTTTCACTTTCCAGATAACGCCAGATTATACCAATGTACACTTGCACCTTTAGGGTATGAGAGCTCCCGTTGTTTCATATCCTTGTCAACATTTGGTATTGTCAGACTTTCAGTGTTTTGCATTATGTAGTGTTGCCTCATTGGGATTATAATTTACATTTCCTTGGAGACCAAGAGGTTAAGAACTCTTTCTTTTATTTATGGGCCCCTTGAATTCTCTTTTTAGTGCCATGCTTGTCCATTTTACTTTATTGTTTTATTTTTATTTTTTCAAATATTTTACTTATTTATTTGAGAGAGAGTAGAGAGAGAGCATGAGCAACAAGGAGGGGCAGAGTGAGAGGGAGAAGTAGGCTCTCTGCTCAGCTGGGGCTCGATCCCAGGCCCCTGGAATCATGACCTCAGCTGAAGGCAGATGCTTAACCAACTGAGCCACCCAGGTGCCCCTATTTTGTCCATTTTATAAGTTGTCTTTTTCTTATTTGTGGCAGTTCTTTATATATGGTAGATACTAGTTCTTTCCTGTCATAAGCTGTGCATATATCTTTTCCTGCTCTGTGGCTTATCTTTTTCACTCTCCAAAGACTGAATGATGTCTTTTGATAACAAGATTTTTAAAAATTTTAATGTAGTAGGATTTTTTGTAGTCCATTTTATTAATCTTTCCTATTACAGTTTCTGATGTAAATCATATTTAGAAAGACCTTCCTGCTCTGAGATTACACAGATATTCACCTATATATGGTGGTTTTATTTTTATCATTTCATTTTAAAAATATTTAAACCATTGGGTCACTAGGAATTTTTTTGACTCTGTGAGGAAGGCAGTGTGTTTTTATTTCCTCAGTGTCATAAATATGGTTAACGAGGTTACTTACTAATTTGGCTTCTTCAAACTCCTGTGTAATATTGGCTTTATTTCTGAACTTTCTGTTTTGTTCACTGTTATTTCTGTTGATTCGGGTGCTTCCTGCTTTTTAAAATGACTATAGCTCTGTGCTCCATCTCTAGTAAGACCTGTCCCTGTTCCTTAGTGTTGTTCCGCAGCATTCCTGACATTTTTTATTTTGCATTTTTGTTTCAAGATGAGCCTTAGGACGCTTTTGTCTGTTTTCTCAAAATAAGAACATAAGAATTATTATCGGGCTTGCATTATAGATGGATCTGTGGAAAAAGACTTGTTTGGGCTTTTGAATCTTCCCCCTGATGAATATGGCATGTCTCACCATGTACTTCCCAATTCTTTTATGTCCCTAGGTAAAGTCTTGCAGGTTTTCCTTCAATAGAGGTCTGGCAAATTCTTCTGTAGTGTTCTAAGTACTTAATATCTTCTGAAGGACTTGTTTGGGCTTTTGGATCTTCCCCCTGATGAATGTGGCATGTCTCACCATGTACTTCCAAATTCTTTTTTGTCCCTCGATAAAGTTTTGCAGGTTTTCTCTTTCTTTCTTTCTTTCTTTCTTTCTTTCTTTCTTTCTTTCTTTCTTTCTTTCTTTCTTTCTTTCTTTTCTTTCTTTCTTTCTTTCTTTTTAGATTTTATTATTTATTTGACAGAGAGAGAGAGACAGCTAGAGAGGGAACACAAGCAGGGGGGAGTGGGAGAGGGAGAAGCAGGCTTCCTGCCGGGCAGGGAGCCCGATGCGGGGCTCGATCCCAGGACCCTGGGATCATGACCTGAGCCGAAGGCAGACGCTTATCGACTGAGCCACCCAGGCGCCCCTTGCAGGTTTTCTTTCAATAGAGGTCCGGCAAATTCTTCTATAGTGTTCTAAGTACTTAGTATCTTCTGAAGGACTTGTTTGGGCTTTTGAATCTTCCCCCTGATGAATGTGGCATGTCTCACCATGTACTTCCAAATTCTTTTATGTCCCTCGATAAAGTTTTGCGGGTGATGGAGAGGAGAGTGGTCAGGGAGGATGGAAGGCTGTCCACGGGGCGGGGGTGGGGGGGTGGGGGACCTCATTTTAAAGACTCTGGCTTTCACTGAGTGGAAAGAGGAGGCTTCTGGAGTATTGGAGGGACAGGTGGATTTAAATTTTAAAAAGAACATTCTGGTTGCTGCGTGAGAATAGACTTTATAGGGGCAAAGGTAGAAGCTGGGCAGCCTTGAGACTGCCCTTGCAAAAGCAGCTCACCCAGGAGCTTACTGTGAGTTAAGCACTTGGCATGCCTTTATGGAGTGAATTTTTTTTTTTTAAGACTATTTATTTGTGTGTGAGAAAGAGAGTACAAGCAGAGGGAGCAACAGGGAGAGGGAGAAGCAGGCTTCCCACTGTGCAAGGAGCTGGACGCAGGGCTCGATCCCAGGACCGTGAGATCGTGACCTGAGCGAAGGCAGATGCTTAACTGACTGAGCCACCCAGGTGCCCCAATGTTTGTTTTTTTTTGTACACATGGAGCATTTTAGTATGCTTTAAAAATACCCACACATTTCAGAAGTATCCATTTTTCTTAGGAAGAGCACGCAACAGAGTGAGGGCAGTCGGAGGGATTGTCTGTGGAACGGGCCATTGTGCCCAAGCCTCGTCCTCCGTGGAGAAGAGAGGAGAAGGGAACTTGACTGGTGTCAGAGGGGAAGAAGCAGGAGGCATGGCCTGTGTGTGCTGAGATCAGAACCCAGGGGTGATGTTATTGGGGTGCAGTCCCTCCCGCCAACACCTCCTGGGGCATAACAAGGACTGGTAACGGTGAAGTTCGTATTTTGCTACCAGAGGATCACTGTGGATTTCAGCTTTCAATTAGTGTCTACTTTCTCACTAAGCTATTCACCCAGGAGATCAGAACTGCTCAGTAATTTGTTGCTCAGTAGTGGGAGTAATGAAGAAGTTTGTTTTTTAAAGTGAGGACTTCATATTTCAAATCCAATTTTATTGGCGTGATAAAGGTTGGTTTCTGTTAAATTTAGTCAGTCGGTCAGTGTCGGTTCCTGTTAAATTTCAGAACTCTATTTACACTTTAAGAAGAGGATTTAAACTTTGGGAGAAGGAAAAGAGGGCAAGGTTCTTTAAAGAATATGCTATTTGTATAATGCCTTCCAAATTTATCAAGAAATATAAATAATTCCGGGATTTAATCCTAGAATAAGTAGAAACGATTTTTTGCTGTCTTAAAGGAGTTTGCAAATGCTTTGGGGAGATTCCATTCCCACCTCCAATCTCACAAAACCTATTTTAAATCACACCATTGGAAAAAATTCCAACGAAGAATGGTGCTTAGAAATACTTGGGGTGGGGTTTCTCGTTTCTTTTACGTGGTCCTCTGGCTGTGGGCCCACACACTTCCTCCATCCTTCTGGAGCATGCCCAGTGCTAGGTTCCAGGGGAATGCATTAATGTATGGGTTTGCCCGTTGGCCTTATGTTGAAGGAAAAACAGAAGAGAGTGTCATGGAAGGCTTAAGGATTTTTTTCTTCTCTGGTAGTACAAAGTGCTTTTTGTTATTAATGCATGTGCAATCAGACAACTTCATCCACAATGCACAGCAATTCAGTAATATGGCTCTGCCTGGTGCAAAATACCTCATTTTGTATAGAAATGCAGAATTGCTTCATGTAGATAGAATAGAAAGAATCTTTGCTTTATTCACATATGAATAAAACGTCTTTGTTCATGGAAAAGAAAAGTGCCTCTTATTGTTTGGAAGCTCTGTGAATTTTAAATGAAGCTGGTGGCCCACTATATTATATCTTTCGGGGAAAAAAATAGCTTTTTCTTAATATAAGTTTGACCCCTAATGCCTAATATGGTGGCATAAACGATTTTTGCTTTGTAGTTTGGTTATTACATAAAAGGCCTTATGTTTGCCTCAGCTGTCCTCTATCAGCGAATTGTTTTAGCAAAATTTTATAATGTTAACTTAAAATTTTTTTTGTTTATATTCTCTGCCCCACATAGAATTGGAAACAGTTTGTAAGAAATTAAAAAAAATAAAATGTTAACGGTAATCATGGCTCATGATCAGGGAAACTAGAAATATATCGTGGTAAAGTCAAGGCTTATGAAAGAGGTCTGTGGGGGTAGATATACATGTAAATACACCTATAAAAAAGGGAGTTGCTATTGTTGATCCTCAAATTTTTTTTTAAAACATTTTATTTATTTGAGAGAGAGAGAGAGAGGGAAAGTGGGGGGAGGGGCAAAGGAAGAGGGATAAGCAGACTCCTCACTGAGCGCAGAGTGCGACATGGGGCTCGATCCCAGGACCCCGAGATCATGACCCCACCCAAAATCAAGAGTCAGATGCTTCACCGACTGAGCTGCCCAGGCGCCTCCATCCTCAGATTTGATGTTGGGCTTCCCAGAAGCCAAAGTGAAAAGAGGGAAGCAATCAGTTAATCCTTTCTTGGGCTCTGCAAAGGACTTCAGAAAGCATGTCCACCACTCAGCAGGAGGATGGCATTCAGGCTTTCCCAAAAGAGAACCGGCCAAGCAGAAGAGCATAGTGAGTGAGGGATGCTGGGGGGCACTGGTACCCCAGTGTTTGTGCCTCCCCCTTGCTCTCTGTGGGAGGCATCTGCTCTGGAGAGCCGCCTGCAGGACTCCGAGCAGGAACAGGGCTGGCAGGAATGCCTGGTGTCCACTCACCCCAGCTCTCCACCTCCGCATGGAGAGAGGCCACTCCTGGCCTTCTCGGAAGTGTTCACTGGTCCTTAGCAAAATGAGGAAAATAAGGACAAACACGGGAAAAAAAAGTGAGTTTCTATCAAATCTGAATTTACTTGATTCTATTTATAATTTTAGTACTTAAAGGTTCTTATTAAAATGAAACAGCAATAGCTAAAAAAGAAAAGTGTTGAAGAATCCCTTCCTAAGAACATGAAAAGTTAGAAACATTTTGTTTGGAAACAATAATAATAATAATAATAGTAAATTATTAATAATTATTGTAATGTTTTATATTTATTATCTTATTTTAGAAAATATACATGAAAGTCTTTAATAAAGTATTTTATTATATATACATATAAAATTAATTCATAATAATATATTAAATATAATAATTTTTAAAATTATTCTTATTATTACAAGTACTACTATAGGTATTTACTGCCTTTAAAATCCCAACGTTTGCAAACTCCTGTTCTCTTGGGCTGTGAGCATCCATTAGTGTCTCCAGGCTCACGATGAAACAGCCCCATTTTGCCCTCCCCACTCTGTCCTGTGCATCTCTTTTCCCCCAGCCCCTCAATTCACCTTGGCTCCTGAGAAGCCGCACCCTTATCTTCACCATCCTCCCTGGGATTTTCTCCTAGCACCCCTACCTTGGACCGGGCCGGTGTGGTGTGGTACCTTAGTGTTGCAGACGTATAAGCTCCCGGGGGTCCCCCGGGTAAGAGGGGAGCTTGTCACTTGGAGTAATATTGGGCCTGCAGGGGGAGGGCCAGGCCCTCAGAGGGCTGGTCATCATCCTGTGGTTCTGCATAGTGTTGGCAGGACAGACTCCCTGCTCTGGAGTTTCCCGTGGAAAAGCAATGCTACAGGGGTCTTCAGACCCGGGTCCTGTGAGGAGGTCAGGGACGGGCCCTGACAGGTCCTCCCCAGGGAGACAAGTGCCACCTGTTACTTCAAGGGACTTGGCCCCGCTCTGCTTCTCTCCATTAATGGGGATTTTTGAAAACTCTCCAGGAAACCTTACAGCCAGGGCTGGGACCCTTTCTGTAACGAGGGGCCTTGACATTAGCCACTTAACAATTTAAGAGGTAGAGCTATATACTTAAGGCGATTAAAAAAAACCTTTGAGTAAAATGTGTTTAATACTCTTTGTTTTCTTAACAGCTCTACATTCACTTAATATTAATCTAATTCTTGCCTTCTCTGAGGTCCCCTGACTCTTAGAGTCAGAAGCCCCTAGGGCCTTATGTTCCAGAAAATTTTCTTGTAGCAGCACGAACGCACGATGCTGTCCTTGTTCCCGACGTCAGCAGAGCTGCTCCTGGTTCTGATGGAAGCTGCTTCGCTTTGGTTTTCCTGCGGATTAGATTTAGAAAGATCTCTCTCTGCGCTTCTGTGAGGGAAGCCAGACTGTGCTTCTGTGTTGGCCCTGACCTTTACCTCCCCCTCTTCTTTCTTCCCCCCTTCCCTCTGTCCCTCTTCCTCCTTCCCTCCCTCTCTCCCCCGAGTCACGCTGTAATCCTCACTCTCCTTCCCCACTTCTATCTGGCTGTCACCTCGCTCCGTCTCTCTCCCCACCAGCCCCCTCCAGATAAGGTGTCATTCTGCAGAGAACTCAGAGAATACTCATTATCTAGGTGAAGGAGCACCAGCAGCGTGTTTCCTGCTTCTCACACCTTTAAAAAGGTTATGTCTTTTTTCCTTCTAGAGCAATTTGAAAATAATCCTCTTTAGAGAAACTTACATAGCGTTGGGCCTTATGACGAACCCAGATACTCCTTTTCAGGCAGGCCTCAAGGACTGTGTCATGAGCTAGAGGGCAGGTTGCACAGAGGTTGTGTTTTTCCTGTTGCACACCTGTCTTTCGCTGCTGGGTGCATTTGTGATGTTTTCCCTGGCTGACCTCGCGCTAGTGGTCCATCAGTCCCAGCAGAGTTCAGAGGCATGCAGAGGAGGGGGCTGTAAGAAACTGTTTAGAGACAGAACTAGGTCAGGGTTTTGAACATTAAACTTGTAAGGTGTTAATTACTTCGTGATGGAAAGGAATTTTTTTTTTAAAGATTTTATTTATTGGGCGCCTGGGTGGCTCAGTCGATAAGCGTCTGCCTTCGGCTCAGGTCATGATCCCAGGGTCCTGGGATCGAGCCCCACATTGGGGCTTCTCCCTCTCCCTCCCTGCTTCTCCCTCTCCTACTCCCCCTGCTTGTGTTCCCTCTCTCACTGTCTCTCTCTCTGTCAAATAAATAAATAAAATCTTTAAAAAAAAAAAAGATTTTATTTATTTGACACAGAGCGAGAGAGCGAGAGAGCGAGAGAGCAAGCACGAGCAGGGGGAAGCGGCAGGCAGGGGAGAAGCATATAGAGAAGCCAATGAAGTAACATTTGGGAATTGGTGAAGGATATTGGGGAGCTCTGTAGGACTGGGAAGTCCTTGTAATATTCTTGCAACTTCTCTGTAAGCCAGACATTTATTTCAAAAAGATTATTTTAAAAAAAGCAAAAGCAAATTCTTTGAATTATTTTCCAGGTAAAAAGAATGAGACAATTGCAAAATGGTTGTGTGTGTGTGTGTTTTAGAATTTCTAGTAGCGCACTGTAGTTAAGGTAGTTTTTCCAACACCACCGAACAGTTAACTCAGCCCTCACACCGCCTACCTGGAGCCAGCATCAGGTCCCACAGGTTAAGGGCTCCGTCCCACAAGACGGCCCCCTCGCTCCTACTTCTGACACCAGCTGCAAGTCCAGGTCCCCTGTGCTTTGGCTCCCAGCTAGACATCCCAGGTTCCCCCCTTGGGTTCGATTAATCTACCAGAGCGGCTCACAGAACTCAGAGAAACACTGTACTTACTAGATCCCCAGTTTATTATGAAAAGGACATAACTCAGGAAGAGCCGATGGAAGAGATGCACAGGGCGAGGAATGGGGACGGGGTGTGGAGCTTCCACGCCCTCTGAGTGCGTCACTCTCCCCAAATCTCCTTGTGTTCACTGACCCAGAAGCTCTCCGAACCCTGTCCTTTTGGAGGCTTCATTATGTAGGCACAATTGATTACATCATTGACTATTGGTGACTGATTCTCCCCTGGAGGTTTGGGGTGTAGTTGGACTACAAGTTCCAACCCTCTGATCACTTGCTCTTGCTGGTGACCAGTCCCATCCCAAGGTCCCTCCCTAAGTCACTTCATTAGCATAAGCTCTGCTGTGCTCTAAAGGGGGTCCTTATGAACGAATGACAAAAGACGCTCCTATCACTCAAGAACTTCCAAAGGTTTTCAGAGCTCTCTGCAGAAACCTAGGACAAAGACCACATACATCTCTTGTACCACAGGAGTTTAGGATCCATTCTCTGAGAAACAGATTGTAATTAAGACAGGAGTTTGTGTGCCTCTTTTGTCCCTGTCATAGGTCAGACTTCTCCCTGGGTGTGACCTCTTAAAATGTCCCTGTCCTAATCCCTGGAACCTGTGAATGTTAATGTTACTGTATATGGCAAAGGAATTTTGTAGCTGTGATTAAATTAAATTGTATAATACATTATTTTTTATTAGATCAAATCTTGAGATGGGGTGATTATCCTGGATTACGTGGTTGGGTCTGATGTAATCACAGGGTCCTTACAAAATGCTGGCAGGACAGAGGAGAAGGTAATGTGAACACGGAAGGCAGAGGCTGGGGTGATGTGATTTAGGGGCCAGGGGCCAAGGGATGCAGCGGCCTCTAGAAGCTAGGCAAGGCAGGGAAACACATTGTCACCTGGAGCCTCCAGAAGGAGCCAGCCCCGCCGACACCTTGATTTTGGCCCTGGGAGCGCATTTAGACTTCTGACCTTCAGGACTGCAAGCTTAAAACAACAACTTTGTGTTGTTTTAAGCTGCTAAGTTTTGGGTAATGTTTTACTGCTGCAGTAGGAGACGAACATACTGGGTGAAAGCTTTTCTCTGCGGGATCATAATTAAGCAGTAGGGATGCCTGAGTATGAGCTGTGGAGGATCATCATTAGCATTTCAAAGAATTGTCACCTGACCCAAATAAACAATTTTCACACTTCGCTGGCTCCCTGTGCCTTAATTTGGCCCCCGGCTTTGATCACCTGTATGACAAATGGAACTGGAATGAGTTCCAGAGCCAACAGGCAGAGCGCCTGACATCACGCCCAGAGATGTCATGGGTGATTTGGAAAGTGTTTTGGTTGAGAGGGCCTGGTTTTAGGGAGCAAGCTGTGGCCCCTGGGCGGGGGGGGGGGCGGGTCAGGTGGGGGAGTGGGAGGGGAAAGTGTGAAAGCTGATTCCTACACAGGGTGAAGCAGGGACCCCTTTTTTATAAGGGACTCCTTGTGTTGAGTTAAATTTAGTTTGATTATGAATATTGTTACTTAAATATGTATAAACATAAAAGTTAAGTATTCACTTTTGCTTATAGCTTTGGGGCAGCTATAAAGTCCAAAGTTATTTCACATTAAATGCAAATAAAACTGCCAACTCAGTAAAATTCAAATTAACACCACTGAGTTAATGTCATGGATAACGTTCCTTCGCTGAATCGAAATTGATGTTCTTGACATGACTTCTCACACACTTGTGAAGTTCTAGCCTGTTATCTTTCTTTCAGCTGAACTATATTTAATTCTCTATGAAGATATTACATTGAAAGAAGCATATACATCACAATCATTAATTGATCTGTCCACAGTTTTCAGACCCAAATGCAGATACTCAGTTGATTCTCATTTGTGTAAAAATCAAAACAGAGTGAGGTGAACCATAGTATTTACTAGAGTACACTTAGTGGGTAAAAGGCAGGATAGTGGTAATCTGAGGGGAGGGAGGAGGTTGTATTGCAAAGGGGTATGTGGGGGCCTTCTGGATTCCTGGCAGTGTTCAATTTCATGGCCTGGGTAGTTTCTTGTTTCTGCTTTTGTTTCCTATGCTGTTTTTTTAGGACATGAAACATAAATGTATAGACTGTTGGATTATTATAAATTGAATAGTAGTGTAACTCCATCAGAGCCAAGAAATAGAACCTTGCTAGCTCCCCAGAAAGCATGTTCCCCTTCTAGTTATATCCTCCTCTTTCCCCCTGTAAGTAACTACTATCCTATCTGGTAACTACTATCTTATCTGTAGTAGCAGCCGCTTATTTATTTATAGTTGTACAACCTAAGTATGCATCCCTAAATACTATGGGTTACTTTTACCTGTTTTTGAACTTAATAAAAACTTTTGAAGTTGAACTTAAAAAATTCACGTTGTATATTTTCTTTTGTGTTTACTTTTTTATTTTTTGTGTATAACTTTTCACTCAACATTTACTTTTTAAGAGCCATCTATGTTGTTCTGTATGGATGCAGTTCATTCGTTTTTATTGTGATATAGAATACCATTGTATGTCACAGGAGCCTGAAATTGTCAGGACGCAGTAATAAAGCTAGGTCACACACACAGAATCGAAGAACTGCAATTTGGGGTATACGAGTTTGGGTAGCAACCCAAATAGTGTCCCACCATGGAGCAAAAGTCAGGGGTTTTTAAAGCAAAAGGGGGATGTTTGTATGTTGTTTACAGACAATTTTTGATTTGCCCTGGCAGCAAAAAGCTCATTTTGACTGAATAAAATTGATTGCTAAGGTTATCACTAAGCATCTCTTACTAAAGGAAGTTGCCAGTGCTCTGGCTAAGTCCTTGGAATATTTGCAGTTTTCCCAGTTCAGAAGTTCACGGTTCCATCAGTGAGGACATGACCAAGACCCATACCCTTAATATGTCCAAGCTCCATCTTAAAACCTCTTGACATAAGCAACCCCATTTGAGTTCATCCGTCATGAACTGTACCATAATTTGTTCATCCGTTGTCCTCTTGGTGGATTTCTGGTTGTTTTCAGTGTTTGGGCTATTACAGCATATGCTGATGTGAACATTCTCAGACATGTCTTCTAGGGGACATATCGTGTACATTCCCAGATAATGCCATCTGTTTTCCAGAATGGTTTTCCCTGGTGGTTTTCCATGCACTTTGTATTTCCCTGACTTTGAATGAGGTTGAGCACCTGTGTACAAGTTTATTGGCCATTTGGATTTCCTCTTTTGTGAAGGGTCTGCTCAAATATTTTGCCCATTTTTCTGTTGGATTTTCTCTCTCTTTTTAATCAAAAGGATATATGTTCTGGAACTAAGCTTTTGTCAGTTGCGTATCGATATTATATTATTGTTACAGACATCTTCAGACTCTTAACAGTGTGTGTTGATGAATGGAGGTTCTTAGTTTTAATATAGCCAGGTTTATTTATTTTTTCCCCTCCGTGGTTAGTGCTTTTATGGATTCTGTTTAAGACATCCTTCCCAATTCTAGATTATATAGCTATGTATTTGGTCTTCTAAGGCTTAATAGTTTTTGTTTTCACACTTCATAATGCATGTTAGGAACTGTAGAGAGTCTGAAATTTTCCCCTGCTTGCAAGCTAACAAGTTAGCCAGCTCGGTTTCGTGAATGCTGGCAGAAGACACAAGCTCCCGGGTCAGAGACAGATGACTTTATTTCTCTCGGCAATAAGAGTAGCCAGAGTTTCAGTATTTTCTTGTGCCAGTGCCCCGGGTCCAGATTCCCACAGGACAGACATTAAGATGGCCGGGGGACTTCTGTATGTGCAGTACAGCCTGTCTGACCCTGCTCCAGAGGAAGACATTGTCTTCATGATACTGGACAGTAAATAAACCCGTCCATTTCCCTGGAGAGTGACACTGTATCTTCCAGGACTGGGCGTCACCTCAACGTCCTTAAAAAGATAGTCTTGAATAAGGGAGCAGAGGCTCTGCTTGCAAGACTTGCAGAAACATGAGAGACCTAGGGAAAATTCTCTCCCAACTGTGGAACCCACCGGTTATTAAATTGTGTGCCGTGAGGAGTAAGTTTCATTGTTTCCCTTACTGATACAGTTATCTCTGCACCAGGGGCTGGAAAAGTGGCCGCTGTCTTCCCAGGGCCGCTGCTGGTGGGTGGGGCTGGGGGTCCTGCTGCAGAGTTGGGAGGGCTGACGGGTGGTGCTGGACCCTCTGGACGTGGGGCTGACGGGACTCTGTGGATGGGGGAAGGGGGCAGGGGCCAAAGAGAGAGGGGTCAGGAGTAGAGTTGTCTTCTTCATCAGATCTCAAAGTGTATCTGTGTCCGTACAGAGAAAAAGCAAACATTTAAAATAGGCCTGTATTTCTCTTCACCTGCTCAATATTCAGTATGAAGTTGACTTTAGCATCTGCAAGTTGAGTTATATGGATCATGGGCCTAGAATTCTCTGCCTGTCCAGCTGGCCTGTTTCTGAGGTTTTGGTTTCTTGTTACTGATACTTGTTCTTTCCTTTCCAGTCTGAAAATCAGCCTCTTGGGCAGAATATATGGTAAACACCTGTCGAGACTTCTGCAGTGGAAAGTGATATTTTGTGAGCAAACCATAAACTCTGTCACAGAAGTAAACAAACTATAGAGCAAAAGAGATTGTGTATCATAACTCAAGGTTCAGGTAGGATACAGAAACCATGCCAAGTATTCCCAGTAAGAGTGATTTCTGATTATATGGGGGTTGGAAGGCTGAAGGAACCAACATGGAGGCTGGAATAATCCAGAAACTGGTAACTAGAGGAAGCAGCTGCTTCCTGGGGGGCAGAGGAGTTGGGGGACAGAAGGGACGAGATGCTGGTACAAAGCCTAAGTGGCCAGAGAGGAGGCTGCGTGGGGGGTGCTCACCTGCAGGGCGGTTCGAGCCGGGACGCCAGGCGCCCATACTCCAGGTACGGAGGAAGGAAGGGTACTGCTGGAGGCTGGAAGCAGGAGCCCTGCAGTTCTTCCCCCCTCCCTCTTTCCACTGCGGGAACATAGCTGGAAGCCTGAGCGACACCGACTGCTGAGTCCCAGCCCCGGCGCCGCCTGGTTGCAGAGGGTGGGGTTGGAGCCGAGAGACTGTAGACAGACAACCCGTCCAGACTGGGACTAGCCAACTGTTAGATGAGGACATCCGACAGCAACATGAAAACCCGTAATGCCCGTCTTTTGCCAGACCCAGGGACAGTGGCCTGTGGGTCCTTCTGGGGTGGTGGCCGGCTCTCTGCTCCGTCCATATGAAGGAGTGGCTCCCGAGCGAGGTCAGTGTTGCCTAGCACAGAAGGAGCAGGGTTTGGGTCTGGGTATTTTCAAAGGCACGTGGAACTGGTTTGAGATTTTTGTGCCTTTTTGAGGTCAAAGCTGGGAGTCATAACATGTGAGGTCTTGTTCTAGCCCCTCTGCTGATCGCCTGGACTGCTGGCGGTCTGGGAAAGGCGGCTAGGGAGGGACAGATGCCGAGGGGACAAGGGAGGTGATGGGCATGGGGCATGTTGGCTTGGACCTCCAGGGGGCGGCTGGATGCGTGGATCTGGAACTCGGAGACTGATTCGGGGCTAGAGATAATAATTTGGGTGCTTGGTGGTAGGCGAAACTTTGAGAGTGTCCAGAATTTCCCAGGAGAGTAAGAAGAGATGAGGGAAAAGCTGAAACCAGACCCCATAGGACCCCCAGCGTTTTCAAAGCGAGAGGAGCTTGCAGGGGCAAGAGGGACCATCCTAACAGAAAGGTCTTCTTGTGCCTTTCGTCTTGGGTGTTACTTATTCCGATAGTAACAGAAAGCACCTGCAACAACCATGATATAAGTTTAAAGCTCAGACCCCAAAGTGTTACCTTGTGGGGACAGTCTCCCCCAAACTACATCTGCCGCAAGTTCGATGCAGCCAACTCACGCTGCACCTTCCCCCCCACTGCCCCCTGGCGGGGAGGGGGCGGGGGCAGGTGCAGGCCTGTGCTGATCTCGTGTCTGCAAGCGTGTTGGACCTGGCTCAGCATGGCACGTGCTCTGTGCTCACACGAGTGGGATCACCCGAATTCGGCTCTCGAATTGAGTTTGATCCACAGATTTTCTTCCCTTGCGTGGTCATTACAGCTGAAAGGAAAATTCCTGAACCTTCTGCGTCAATCTCAGTTTGGCCAAGAAGAGGCAGAATATACATGCGGGCTCTCCAGTCTGCTTTGGGAGCACGGAATGAGGGTCTCTTCCTGAGTAAAGTATCCAAGGAAACCAGTGTGGCCCCAGGAAGAAGCCTGTGTTGGCTAGAGCAAGAACGATGGAGAAACTGTTTCTTTAAAAAGCTTAACTACCTTTTCCCCTAAATCATAGAGATGTTCAGTATTTTGAGCAGGTATGAATTTACATGACAGCAAGATAGAAGGGTGATGTCTGCATCGTGAACACCCTTTCATTTTAGCAAAGGATTCTTCGATGACACCTTTAAATAAAGCATCTGAAGTGAATTTAAAATGTGTTTTGAATGATGAAAACCAGATTTACACATAAGTTTTCAGGGACACATCCTGGAGAGGAAGTGCGGTTGTCAAATGTTGAGCAAGGCCACGGAAGTTTTCGTGGGAAGGGAAAGAAGGAGATACTCATTTCTACCTTTTCTTTTCTCTTATCAGCACCGCAAAATAGACCGATCGTGCATTTTATTGTTACTGTGCCTTTACCACCACGTCCGTGGTGGCTCACTTGGTTTTTTAGCCCTTTAGCCTTGAGCTAAAAAATGACACGGTGGAAACACATGAGTATTTTAAGGTGCCTGTCCTTGGAAGAGTGTGGAAGGGCAGGGCTCCAGGGGAGGGTTTGCTGAGAGGTGCAAGGTGGGCACCAGGAGAGGAGGGGAGCATCTTGGGGCAGAGCCGGGAACAGCGGTCCTGAATTGCACACCCCAGGCACCTACCTGCCCAAGCCAGGCTCTTCTGTGGGGGTGCCCCGGGATGAGGGGTAGATCCCAAGCCCGGCCCTTCTGTTGGGGTACCCCGTGATGGGGGGTGGATCCTGAGTCAGGCTCTTCTGTGGGGGTGCCCCTGATGGGGGGTGGATCCCAAGCCTGGTTCTTCTGTTGGGGTACCCTGTGATGGGGGTAGATCCCAAGCCCGGCCCTTCTGTTGGGGTGCCCTGTGATATGGGGGGTGGATCCCAAGCCTGGCTCTTCTGTGGGGGTGCCCTGTGATGGGGGTGCATCCCAAGCCGGCCCTTCTGTGGGGGTGCCCCGTGATGGGGGGTGGATCCTGAGCCAGGCTCTTCTGTGGGGGTCCCCCTGATGGGGGGTGGATCCCAAGCCTGGTTCTTCTGTTGGGATGCCCTGTGATGGGGGTGGATCCCCAGCTGGCCCTTCTGTGGGGGTGCCCTGTGATATGGGGGGTGGATCCCAAGCCCGCTCTTCTGTAGGGGCACCCCTGATGGGGGGGTGGATCCCAAGCCATTCCCAGCAGCACTGAGTTTTCTAACCTGAACTTTGGAGTTATGAATGAGCTCACATTCTGCGTTTTGGGGAGCTTTTAGGAAATCCCAGAAATGTTCTGGCCTTCCTCTCTAGATGCAGACCCACCTTTATTTTATGCATCTGGTGTGGCCTAAAGTACTTGTAAGTTTGTTTTGTTTTGGCCATTATTCTTCTCATGTCTCAATGGCCTCAAATCTCCGGAAACCACCGAATGTGAAGTTCGAGAAGATTCTCCTCCCCGAGACGCGGGAACCATGTGCTGCTGAAAGCAACACTGACCCCTGGAGATCACCAGAACCTTCCAGCTGTGAACGGGGAAGGTCCTGGTTGGTGTTGAGCAGTGTTAAATTTAACCCAACAGCAAAGGCCTGAGGGTGTGACAAAGGCCATAGAAAGTGATTATACTGCACAGATGACTTCTCTTCCTGTTTCAGAGGTTTGCTGAAGTCTGGCTCTTCTTAGGGTCCTAGGGAGGTACTGGCGGTGAGAGCAGGTGACGATGGATCACAGGCACAGTTAGGAAGCCCTGCGGGGCCTCTGTGACCCCAAAGGTTTTTATTTGCAGGGTGGTGGGTGAGTTAGCCTTTTCTCCCAAAAGCTTCAATGCATACAAGTTGCTAACCTATTGGCTGTTTTCTTAAAAAAAAAAAAAAAAAAAAAAGGTTCTGTATTCTTTGTTGTTTTGCCGTGAAGGATGTATCTTCCCATTTCCAGAGAGAAATCATGTAGATTTATGCCTTTCACTTGTGACTTTCTGTTCAGCTGTTTTGTTTTTAGAGGAGGAATTAAAAAAAAAAAAAAACCAAAAAACTATCCCATTAACTCATGTACAGAGATCCTTTTTTTTTTCTTTCTGGAGGTTAATGAAGCAACAGGTTTGCTTTCCTTCAGTTAATAGTGATGATTTTCTTTTCTTTTCTTATCATCTAGCAACTGTATGATGAGATGCTTTCTTTCATCTTTTTAACTTCACTGAGGGTCTCCAGGCCAGGAGAGTACATGTTTTAGACACATTATGGTTATTTCCTTGCTATCATTCAGGGCCCAATTTTCCAGGACTTTTATTGGAGAAAAGTGTCACTCGCAGAAATTCAAACAATATCCTTAACATGCCCTTCGGTACATTTTTGGGGAGCAGTCAGTGGTCAGTGGCCTCCTGTTTGGTATGCCCTCTTCAGGTGCTGGGGATCCCATGAGGAATAAGACCCGGTCTAGTCCTGCTTCCAGGCATCTCACAGGTCACTGCAAGAGGCTGACACATCACAGTCTTCGGGGGGGGGGGGGGGGGGGGGGGTATAAGGGCTGTGTTAACACTTACTGTATTGAGGGGACCCGCAGGAGGGGCCCCCAGCTAGGTCTCAGAGATGCAGGCCAGCTGGGTCCGAGGACCCAGAGGGAGTCCCTCAGGACCAACCAAGACGACTCTTGGCTTTGCACAGGATAGAAATAAAACGTGAGCTCAGAGAAAGTGAGAGCAGAGTTTATTGAAGCTGTAGAGAGTATAGATACAGACAGAGCATCCGGGACACTCAGGAAGACAACAAGAGTGAGTCTCAGCTTTCCTTGGGACCTGGGGTTTATACTGAGGATTGTGGTCTGGTGCACGCATTTTCTCAGACATCCAGGAACAAAGACGAGTGGGTGTCTCCCACGAGTCCCTTATGCCCTGGAGCCAGGATCTCGGTGAGTTGGTGGTCTTGGAAAACGTTCCCGATGACCCTGCCCGGTTACTCCTTAGGTGTTATCTGTTGTGCTGGAAGACTCCAAAGCAACTCCTTGACCTTTACAAGGAGGACCTACCTTCTCTGTTCTGTAAGTTAAGTGTAAGGCAGAGGTGTAGGTCCTAGCAAGAACAGAGCAGGAAAAGAAACAAACAAACAAAAACCCCAGTTTTTCATGGGATCCCTTTAGTTTCCCTGTCCCATCAGGAGGCAGGCTGCACATGGCAGTGACCCTTGAGCTGTGCCTTGAAGGTGAGCTGGGTGGGAAGAGCCTTGCAGGCAACAGGAGCCCCATGTACAAAGGCAGGAAAGAACAGGGTGCTTCTGTGTGACTCAGAGTTCAGGAATGGAGGAGTGTGGGGGGTGCTTATGGGTTTGACAGTGAATGAGGCTGGAGAGCGGTAGGGGGCAGCCAGATGGTGGCGAGCATGGTGCACTGGGTGTAGGAGTGTGGGTTTTCTTCTAAAGGCAACAGTCTGGGGGGCGACATTACCTAGTTGGTGTTTTGGATACCTCACTGGCAGCAGGGGGAGGAGTAGTTCGGGGGTGAGATGATGATGGCCTGACTGAGGTGCGTTCATGGTGATGGGGAGACAGAAATGCACTCAAGAGCTGTTTGGGATGTAGGAGGGACAGGAACTGGTGGCTGAATACATGGTGGGATTGGGGGGGGGGGACACGTGTGGGACGAACGAGAGGGAAGACAGATCGGTAGCATTTCTGCAGTTGCTCACTTATGTGAGACACACACACACGTTTCTGGGTTTCTGGGAGTCCCTTAGAGTTTCTATAACGTGTGCAACGACTTTCAAATTCCAGGCTTTATCGACTGTGTGAATGGTGCTTTCACCCACTGAGAAAGGAATATGGGCCAAGAAGTAGATTTGAAGAATGGAATGATGAGTTTGTGAATTTTTAAATTGTGTTGTTGGGGTGTCTTTGGAATATCTAAAGAAAGAGTCTAGCAGGCAATTGGGGTGTGAAAATAATTGAAGTTGAGGAGAGCAGTTTGGGCTGGAGGGGACAGATTGCCAAGTCAACATATGTAGGCTGATTGATAAATCCGTGGGAATTGATTAAATCGCTGGGGGAGATTATGTAGGGCCAGAAAGAGAGAGAAGGCCAAGACGGCAGCCATGGTTGAACAAAACGAAATCACAAAGGTAATGAAGGAATATCTAGGGAGTTACGGGGAGAATGCTTAGGCCAAAGAAAGAGATACTTTCTATTTAAGATTTTATTTATTTATTTGAGAGCAAGAGAGAGAGGAGCACACTCCACACTGAGGGCAGAGCCTGATGTGGGGGCCTGATCCCACGACCCTGAGATCATGACCTGAGCTGAAATCAAGAGTCGGACGCTTAACGGACTGCGCCACCCAGGTGCCCCGAAAAGGGATACTTTCAAGTGGAGAATGGCCAGTAGGGTCAGAATACTGAAAGAGGCCATGTGAGCTAAGAGCTGAGATTTATTTTTGGGGTTTAGAAATTAGAAGGTCACTGGGGAGCATAGTTTAAATGGAGCCAGATTATAAATGGTATCACTTAGGAATGAGTTTGGCTGCAAGTCACTGCAACCACGTACAGATCTGGGTTTCTCTTACTCACAGAGCACAGAGACCAGAGGTGGGAGGCTCCTGGGGGGTTCAGCAGCTTAGTGAGGGTTACTGAGGCTGCATCTCTGCAGTTTCCTTGGTCTCCACTGGCTTCCGCAGCCTCAGGCACCGCGGGTCATGTTCCAGGTAGGAAGAAGGAAGAGAGCGCATCACCTTTTTATCAGGTGTTTCACGTTTAGGCAGAGTTTCCCAGAAGCCCTCGCCCCAGGGGCTTCTGCTCAGTCTGGCTGGCCCTCATGGGTCACACGATTAGCTGTGGCTGAGAGGAGCTGGCTGGGCAGGGGCGGCGCAGAGGACGGGACTGGCACTGGTGGCGTAGTGAGCTTTGTCTGGGCTGGGTGCGTGGCCACCTTGAGTGACACCCGGGTGCCATTAGCGAGGAGGAGGTTGTCCCCGGGGGGTGGTAAGAAGTGAACGGGAAGTGGGAAGATGGGGATGGTCTGCGTTGAGGCTCCTGAAGAAGCTGTTCTGAGAAGTAAGGTAGCCAGAGGGGAGCGCGGGGAACAGTGTGAGTCCGTGTGAGACTGTGGAAGGCGGGAGCCCTGTCGATGTTGATCCCATAGATGTTTCCACAGCCTGGCCGGTGCCTGGTGAGCTGGGAGACATTGGGGGGGGGCTGCTTTTCTTTGGTAAAGTGGCTTCAGGAATCTTCTCAGACAAATTGGCTGTAGGAAGGGGTACGTAGAGAGGCTGGGGGATCTAGGAATGTATTCCCTTAAAGCTGTCCGCACTCCGCCTCCATGTGTCCCCCGTGTGAAGTCCTGTAATGCAGGGTCAGTCTGGCCACTCGATCCTGCAGATCGAATCCACGTGAACGCCACAGCTGGAAGGGGGGCTGGAGTTGCTCGTCTCCCCTTCCCCGGCTGGGGCTGACCTCAGCCCGCCCATTGCCATCTGGGAGGGCGTGTGTGCCCCTATTTTCCTTTCTGAGTCTCCTTCCCAGGGCGGCTGGCCCTCAGGATTTCGAGTATATGGTGGGAGGAGGGGACAGTGGGGCAGGGGAGCCGTCTGCTTGTTGTTTTTGACCGTGCAGATGGCTCTTACTACTGCCTGGCAGGTGCTCCGTCCTGACGCCTTCATAGGGGCCTCATTTGCTCCCGGGCCTCTCTGGTTGGTATTGGCTTGACCCCCGCAGTGAGTGCACTTTTTTACCGCGGGTGGCACTGACCCTCTGTTTGAAGATCCTCTGGGGGGAGGGTCCCTTTAATACCACAGGCCCCACTTTGGGCCCGGGGTTTGCTGGCCTTTGATCTGCCCTGAGTTTGGGGGTGCAGGTACTTCCCAGGACAGCAGTATCTCTTCTCTTCTCTCTGTCCCTCATGTCAGTGTAGGGCAAGGGACTCTGGACCTCTGCTTCTGTCTACAGGTGCTTAAGAATTCATAAACTAGTTGACCCAGTATTGCAACTCACAGGGGCTCCATGAAGACCAAGAAAAATCAACGGGGAAAAGCCACTTGACTTTATAAAGAAGAAATTAATTTTTTTCCCTAAGATAAAGAGTTCTAAAAATGAATGTCAGACAAGATCCTTCCCTCAGACTTTTCTCAGCAACATTAAATGCCAGAAAATAATATAACTCGCAGTGTTTCCCAAGTATTGAGGAGGGAATAGACTGACATCCAAATGTTATATGTAGCTTCGTACCTAGAGGGCACTTCACTTTTTTTTCTGTTGAATGAATGCCAGAATGCAAAGGTCTCTACTCTGGAGTGGTTGCAGATAAACATGTGTAACTTGTTACTTTTGTAAACAGAAATATGCACGTGTGTGTGTGCGCGCGTCTAAACTTAGGAAAAAGGTGGGAAGAATTGTCCCAAACTGTTAACAGTGATTATATCAGGGAGTGGGGGAATCTTTGCTTCTTAATTCTTGTAAGTCAAATTTTAGTAAGATTTGATCATGTTTTACATTTTGTATTTCTCATTATTTTTTCAATTTTATAAAATAACCATCTACATGAAAAACAGCTATCATCAGTCAAGGCCTGGTTATACAATTTTGAAATTTAAAGCAAGGGGTTCCTGCTTATTCCTTAAAACAATAACAACAACACAGGTCTACCATGTGTGCTAGAACTCTCATCAGAAGTGACATTTATTGGTGAGCATTAGGAATAAAACATTCTCAGCATCAACTTCCGACCTCCTTTGGAAGGTGATGAAATTTTCCTAGGTTGCACAGGATGGCTTGAGGAGAATGAAGTACATTTTTCCATCCACACTGTTTCATGTGGTTCAAAACATATTCCCTCATCTGATTTTATAACTCCCTTCAAGAGCTATTTGACACTGTCCTTATGAGGTCTTTGCCTACTTAGGTCAGTGAAAAGGGACCATAACAGAACAAATCAAAACAAAGGAAGAGAGGAAAAGAGTAACTTCCTCCCCAAGTCCCAGTGGAACCCTGGGTTCCTGTGTGGGTCTGTCTGTGGTCTGGACCCCACACACAGGGTGATCAGTTACATTCCCCAAAGACTCTGCTTTAACTATGCAGGGTCTTCAACAAAGAAAATTCGGAAGGACCACATTTTGCTCTGAAAGAGATCAAACACCACAAATACAGGCAACAATCAAACTTTTGAAAAGGTCAGACACATAGAGTCCTACAACTAATGATTGTTGGATTGGGCATACTTTTAAAGTTTCTTTAAAAGAAACATAATGAAATTTATGGGAAAAAAAGGTCAATCTCATCAAACATTCCTACTTGAAAATGGCCAAAGAAATATAAAACCAGCATCAGTGCTGGAAATTAGAGAAGTCCTCCACCCATATGTCACCAGCTTGGAGGAAGTTCTTGCCCAATAGAGTGCAAACTGTCTCCTTGGCCAAATCATACATATCTCTTCTGAGAAAAAGGTAGGGTATGCAGAAAATAAATAGAAGAGATTGTACTAGACTCAGAAATTAGAGGCTATCACTGAGGCTGATTCCTTTTAGCTCCATGCCTAGGCTGAGAGGAGTCAGCCTCAGTGATAGCCTCTAATTTCTAGGCGTGTCGCTGAGGAGTCAGCCTCTGCATGTACTGGGAACATTTACTCCAGTTGGAACCCCTTTTCTCCTGGTGGGTCCACAATTCAGAATCAGCTCCTGTAGGAAGCCCGAAGTCATGGCCTGAGGACACAGGCCTTCCGGATAGAGTGGGTGGAGTGCTCAGAAGGTGGGTGGTCCTGGGCACACTTAGCCAAGATGGGGTTGGGCCAAACTTCTTTCTACTTCCCATCTCTTGTTGGGTTTTGGTGTGGATTTTGGGACACATTTCCTTGACTCTGGCTTCCCAATAAGCAATTCATATTTCAGCTTTGTCTATTCTGTGTTCACCCTTTTTTTTATTGAGGTTTTGGGGTTTTTTTTGCCCCCTTCTGATTGCTCCTTTTTCATTGGAGCCTTTTCTTGTTTTATGCATACAGTATCTTCTCAAATGTATCTGTGGGTATTACTGAGAAGTTTTAGAAGCTCCCCTGTACACCTTCATCACCTCTGTTTCCTATGGGTCATTTTAAAATTTCTTCTGTGACATTTTCCCTCATGTTCCTAGCTTTCCTTAAATTTCTGATTCCTGGCCATTAGTTGATAAGAATGTAGGACTAGGTCCAACATTTAGGTAGGTGGCTTAGGTTTTGTCTATTTGTGTAACAGTCTTGTATTACTGGAAGAACTGAATGTTGGGTGGGTGTGGTGACCAGTGGGCTTTATACTAGGGTGAGGCCACAGGACACCAGACAGGAAGGCTCGAAAGAAAGGTTTTACTCTGGAAATAGAGGACTTGTACTAGCATCTCTCAGGTCCTCATACCCACTTTGGGGCCCACCGATTAGAGGAGTCCCCTCTCTTTAGATTGCAGGTGCAGGACAAACACCCTAGCTGCCTGTTTTTCAGTGGGTAATATTAATGGCTAATGTTTAATGAGACTTAACAGTGTCAGATGTCATTCTAAATATTTCCCATACATTAACCCTAATGAGGCAGTTACTATTATTATTTTATCCATATTTTGCAGATGAGGAATTGGAGGCACAGAGAGCTCCACTAATTTGCCTGGAGTTACCTCTCTAGTTAGCAGTAGGGCAGGGATTTGAACCAAGATGGCGCAGGGATGGGGCTGGAGGGGCTCCAGTGACCCTTATTGCTTTCTGTACAGTTCTTTTATTGAATCTCCTGATGATTTCCCAGCAGCTAACTCCATTCTTTTTATGTTTACTCTGTTTAGACTTGGAATTTCTCTGTACAGTAGTTCCCCCACCCCCCACCCCCCATCTGCACTTTCGCTTTCTGTGGTTTCAGTTACTTGTGGTTTGCTATCCGTGGTTTTAGTTACCCATCATTTCAGTTATCTGTGGTCAGCCATGGTCCTGAAGCAGATGGTCCTCCTTCTGACATATTGTCAGAAGGTCAGTAATAGCCTTAACGCTACGTCACAGTGCCTAATTCCTTCACCGCACATCATCTCCTCTTGTAGGCATTGTGTCATCTCACGTCATCCCAAGAAGGGTGAGTACAGAACAGTATTTTGAGACAGAAACCACAGTCAAATAACTTTTATGACAATATACGTAATTGTTCTGTTTTATTCTCGGTTATTGTTCTTACTGTGCCTAGCGTATAAGTTACATTTTATCATAGGTATGTATGTATAGGAAAAAACATAGGGTATATATAGGGTTTGGTACTATCCATGGTTTTAGGCATCCACGGGGTCTTGGAATGCACCCCTGTGGATAAGTGGAGACTACTGCATGAACTTTTAGCTTGGGAGCAGTTTTCTATGTATGGATTGGTCTGCTGTTTGCTCAGCTCTCTGATCCCATCTGCTTTCTGTCTTCTAGGCATTTCTTATCATTTATGATCTGCTGCTAGCACCTCTTTTGTTTCTCAGTCCTATTATGTGTCATATGCTTCTCTCTCTCTATGTATGTTTACAAGTTTATTTAAAGGTATTTGGTACAGTGGAAGGGAAGATGTGTGTATTCGGCCCACCAGCTTGATTCAATGTCTGCTTCC
This sequence comes from Mirounga leonina, assembly GCF_011800145.1. Classification (NCBI taxonomy): domain Eukaryota; kingdom Metazoa; phylum Chordata; class Mammalia; order Carnivora; family Phocidae; genus Mirounga; species Mirounga leonina. Next base: position 25,443,142 of record NW_023270464.1, read on the forward strand.
TATGTATATTTTATTTACTTACTTCCTCTTGGTGAGATTAATTAATTTCTTTATTCTGCTGCTGTAATAATTAAACGTGAAGTAGCATTTAGGTTGCAGAGGACAGAGTCATCACATAATAGCCCCTGGGGCTGTTTGTCTTTTGAATATAGATTATTAGATTCTATATGGTTTAGTCATGATTCTACTGAACAGAGACTTCCAGATGTGGATAGTCAGACATGAACATTATTTCTACTATTCAAATGGAAGAGGAAGAAACAGGCCAGCATTGTTTGTTAAACTTCCTTAGGGACAAATAAATCATGATAAATATGATGTGTGCACATACTGAAAACATTGAATGCAGGGTTTATGGGAGGGCATGGTTAAACACTTTTTACTGAAATAAAACATATATACAGGGAAGTGATGGGTCTTAGGTTGTAACAAATCTGCTACAACAAAGTGATCTGTTAAAACACAGTGATCCGTTAAAACAAAGTGAACACATTCCCATAGCCAGTTTTAGATACAGAATATTACTAGCATCCCAGAAAGCTCTCTTTTACCGTAACTTCAAGGTAACTACTACACTTTTATCACCATGGATTAGTTTTCCTGTTTTTAAATTTTTTTAAATTTAATTTTATTATGTTATGTTAGTCACCATACAATACATCATTAGTCTTTGATGTAGTGATCCACGATCCATTGTTTTCGTATTAACACCCAGTGCTCCATGCAGTACATGCCCTCCTTAATACCCATCACCAGGCTAACCCATCCCCCCACTCCCCTCCCCTCCAAAACCCTCAGTCTGTTTCTCGGAGTCCGTAGTCTCTCATGGTTCGTCTCCCCCTCCGATTTCCCCCCCTTCATTTTTCCCTTCTCCTAATGTCCTCCATGCTATTCCTTTTCCACAAATAAGTGAAACCATATGATAATTGACTTTCTCTGCTTGACTTATTTCTCTTAGCATAATCTCCTCCAGTCCCATCCATGTTGATGTAAAAGTTGGGTATTCATCCTTTCTGATGGCTGAGTAATATTCCATTGTATATATGGACCACATCTTCTTTATCCATTCATCTGTTGAAGGACATCTCGGCTCTTTCCACAGTTTGGCTATTGCAGACATTGCTGCTATGGACATTGGGGTACATATGGCCTTCTTTTCACTACATCTGTGTCTTTGGGGTAAATACCCAGTAGTGCAATTGCTGGGCCATAGGTAGCTCTATTTTTAAATTTTTGAGGCACCTCCACACTGTTTTCCAAAGTGGCTGTACCAACTTGCATTCCCACCAACAGTGTAAGAGGGTTCCCCTTTCTCCACAACCTCTCCAACATTTGTTGTTTCTTTCCCTGTCCATTTTTGCTATTCTAACTGGTGTAAGGTGGTATCTCAGTGTGGTTTTGATTTGAATTTCCCTGATGGCTAATGATGATGAACATTTTTTCATGTGTCTGTTAGCCATTTGTATGTCTTCTTCGGAGAAGTGTCTGTTCATGTCTTCTGCCCATTTTTTGACTTGATTATTTGTTTTTTGGGTGTTGAGTTTGAGAAGTTCTTCATAGATCTTGGAAATCAGCGCTTTGTCTGTAGTGTCATTTGCAAATATCTTCTCCCATTCTGTGGGTTGCCTCTTTGTTTTGTTGACTGTTTCCTTTGCTGTGCAGAAGCTTTTATCTTGATGAAGTCCCAAAAGTTCATTTTTGCTTTTGTTTCACTAGCCTTTGGAGATGATAGTATCTTGAAAGAAGTTTCTGTGGCCGATGTCGAAGAGGTTACTGCCTATGTTCTCCTCTAGGATTTTGCCATCAAAATTTCCTGTCTCACATTGAGGTCTTTCATCCATTTTGAGTTTATGTTTGTGTATGGTGTTAGAGAATGGTTGAGTTTCATTCTTCTGTATATAGCTGTCCAATTTTCCCAGCACCATTTATTGAAGAGACTGTCTTGTTTCCATTGCATATTTTTTCCTGCTTTGTTGAAGATTATTTGACCATAGAGTTGAGGGTCCATATCTGAGCTCTCTATTCTGTTCCATTGGTCTATATGTCTGTTTTTGTGCCAGTACCAGGCTGTCTTGGTGATCAAGGCTTTGTAATATAGCTTGAAATCGGGCAACGTGATGCCCCAGCTTTGTTTTTCTTTTTCAACATTCCCTTGGCGATTCGGGGTCTTTTCTGATTCCATACAAATTTTAGGATTGTTTGTTCCAGCACTTTGAAAAATGTCATTGGAACTTTGATCGGGATGGTGTTGAAGGTATAGATTGCTCTGGGCAGCGTAGACATTTTAACAATGTTTATTCTTCCCATCCATGAGCGTGGAATGTTTTTCCATCTTTTTGTGTCTTCTTCAATTTTTTTTCTTGAGTGTTCTGTAGTTGCTAGAGTACAGATCCTTTACCTCTTTGGTTAGGTTTATTCCAAGGTATCTTATGGTTTTTGGTACTATTGTAAATGGAATCATTTTTCTAATTTCTCTTTCTACAGTTGCATTGTTAGTGTATAAGAAAGCAACTGATTTCTGTGTATTGTTTTTGTATCCTGCCACATTACTGAATTGCTGTATGAGTTCTAGTAATTTGGGGGTGGAGTCTTTTGGATTGTTCACATAAAGTATCATGTCATCTGTGAAGAGAGAGTTTGACTTGTTCTTTGCCAATTTGAACACCTTTTATTTCTTTTTGTTGTCTGATTGCTGTTGCTAGGACTTCTAGTACTATGTTGAATAATAGTGGCGAGAGTGGGCATCCTTGTTGTGTTCCTGATCTTAAGGGAAAGGCTCTCAGCTTTTCCCCATTGAGGATGATATTCGCTGTGGGTTTTTCATAGATGGATTTTATGAACTTGAGGAATGTTCCCTCTATTCCTATGCTCTGAAGAGTTTTAATCAGGAAAGGATGCTGTATTTTGTCAAATGCTTTTTCTGCATCAATTGAGAGGACCGTATGGTTCTTCTCTCTCCTCTTATTAATGTGTTCTGTCACATTGATTGATTTGCAAATGTTGAACCAGGCTTGCATCCCGGGCATAAATCCCACTTGGTCATGGTGGATGATCCTTTTAATGAATTGTTGGATCCTGTTAGCTAGGATTTTGTTGAGAATTTTGGAATCCGTATTCATCAGGGATATTGGTCTGAAATTCTCCTTTTTGATGGGGTCTTTGCCTGGTTTGGGGATAAGGTAATGCTGGCCTCATAGAATGAGTCTGGAAGCTTTCCTTCTGTTTCTATTTTTGAAACAGCTTCAGAAGAATAGGTATTAATTATTCTTTGAATGTTTGGTAGAATTCCCCAGGGAATCCATCAGGCCCTGGACTTGTTTTTTGGGAGGTTTTTGATCACTGCTTCAATCTCGTTACCCGTTATTGGCCTATTCAGGTTGTCAGTTTCTTCCTGTTTCAGTCTTGGCAGTTTATAGGTTTCCAGGAAGGCATCCATTTCTTCCAGGTTGCTTAATTTATTGGCATATAGTTGTTGATAATAATTTCTAGTAATTGTTTCTATTTCTGTGGTGTTAGTCATGATCTCTCCCCTTTCATTCATAATTTTATTAATTTGGGTCCTTTCTCTTTTCTTTTGGATAAGTCTGGCCAGTGGTTTATTGATCTTATTAATTCTTTCAAAGAACCAGCTTCTAGTTTTGTTGATCTGATCTACTATGTTTCTGGTTTCTAATTCATTGATCTCTGCTCTAATCTTAATTATTTCTCTTCTAATGCGTGGCTTAGGCATTGTTTTTTGCTTTTTCTCTAGTTCTTTCAGGTGTAATGTTGGTGAATTCGGGATTTTTCTATTTTTTGAGTGAGGCTTGGATGGCTATGTATTTCCCCCTTAGGCCTGCCTTTGCAGTATCCCATAGGTTTTGGACCAATGTGTTTTTGTTCTCACTGGTTTCCATGAATTGATTTCTTGGTTGACCCAAACATTGAACAGAGTGGTCTTTAGCTTCCAAGTGTTTGAATTTCTGCCAAATTTTTTCTTGTGATTGAGTTCCAGTTTTAAAACATTATGGTTTGAGAATATGCAGGGAATAATCTCAACCTTTTGTTATTGGTTGAGACCTGATTTGTGACCCAGTATGTGGTCTATTCTGGAGAAAGTTCTGTGTGCGCTCGAGAAGAATGAGTATTCTGTTGTTTTAGGGTGGAATGTTCTGTATATATCTATGAGGTCCATCTGGTCCACTGTGTCATTCAAAGCTCTTGTTTCTTTGTTGATTTTCTGCTTTGATGATCTGTCTATTGCTGAGATTGGATTATTGAGGTCTCCTACAATCCTGTTTTTAAATTTTATGTGAATGGAATAGTACTGGATGTTCCTTTTTATTTTTGAATTTTATATAATCAGACTCATACAGCATGAGCTTTTTCAGTGTTATATCTGAAATCTACCCATGTGTTGCATGTGACAGGAGCACTTTTTCCTTCTTAATTGTGATACAGAATTGCATTATGGAAATAGCTGCGATTTATTTATATACTCTATTATTAATCGACATTTAGGTTGTTACTAGTTTTTTATTATGAGTAATGTTGCTTGTATATGAATTTTGGTTACATATAAGGGAATTTCTTCTGGGTCTTTACCTAGGAGTGGAATTAATGAGTCATAGAGTATAGCTTTTTATATATTCAATAATCATAGAGTCTGCCAGACTGTTTTCCCAAGTCATGGTACCAATGTAAACCCCACCAAGAGTGTATGAGTGTTCCAGTTGCTCCATTAACCCTTGGAGAAACTTGCATTATTGTTGTTATAAAATAATTTTAGCCACTCTGGTAGTGATGAAGTGTCATCTCATTGTGGTTTAATGTGTGTTTCCATGATGATAATGAGATGAAAATATTTTTGTATGTTTATTGCCTATTTGGATATCCCCGTTTGTGAAATTGCCTCTACAAGATTTTTGCCTGCGCTAAAAAATATTTAGTATGCTGCCTTCCTCTTAATGGCTTGTAGGGATTCTTAATATCTGAATGTGATTCTTAGGTGGATGTATTGAAATATCTTTTCCTATTCTATGACTTGATTTTTCACTCTCTTAGTCTTATTTTTAATGAGGCCCAATATATCAGTCTTTTTGCTTATAATGCTGGGGAATTTGTTGAGCTATCTCCTATTCCAAGGTAATGTTATCTTATAGAATCTTTAAACTTTGACCTTCCACATTTATTTTAAGATCAATGAGGAATTGTTTGTTTGATTATTTATTTTTTAAGTGGGCTCCACATGGAGCCCAATGTGGGGCTTGAGCTCACAACCCTGAGATCAAGACCTGAGCTGAGATCAAGAGTCAGATGCTTCACTGACTGAGCCACCCAGGTGCCCCAGGAATTGTTTTGATGTATGGTGTAAGTACGGGTCCTAAGTTATTTTTAAGAGTAAAGTGATCCTGAAAGGTAAGAGTTTGAGAACTTGTGATTTAGAGCTCTAAAATTCCCTTGAAGAAACAGCTTTAGCTATATCCCAGAAGCTTAAATATATTTCTATATTTGGTATTGCTCACTTATAAGTATTTCTTAATCTCTCTAGCAGCTGCATATTTGATTCAGGTTATTTAGATGTATTGTTTAATTTTCAAGTAATTTGGAAAATTTTTCAGGTATTGATTTCTATATTAATTTCACTGTGGTCAGAGAACATACTCTGAATGAAATTGTTGGCGACATGCTTCATGATTCAGTGAATGGTCTGTTTTGGTAAATGGGTCATGTCTACTTGAAAACCATTGTTATTCTGTCCTATTTGCCATAGTTTTCTCCATATGTAAATTAGATTGTTCAAGTCAAGTCAATGTACTGAATATTTTTTTTTTTTGGTCTGTTTTATTTGTTACTGAGAGAACTGTCTTAAAAAATTGAAATATTTGGAATCATTTATTTCTAGTTTTATAGGATTTTCCTTTATACATTTTGAGGCTGTATGCTATTAAATGCATACAGATTTAGGATTCTTATTTCTTAATTTTGAATTGACCTTTTATCATCTTTAATATCCTTCTTCATTCTAATAATAATGTTTTTGTTCTAAAAGTATATTTTATATATTAGTATTAGCTTCTCAAAAGTTTTTGTTGTTGTAGAAGTTAGTGTTTGACCAATATGTCTTTTCTGTTTATTTTCTTTTCCAATCATATTTAATGTGCATCTCTTATAGGCAGAAAATAATATAGTTTAATATTTTATAATCTTGGCTGATGCTTTTTATTTTTTGGTTAAAATATTTAGTCCATGTACATTTAAAGTAATTACTGATATTTTTGCATTTAAATCTGCTATATTATTTTTTATTTGTCCCATTCTTGTTTCTTTATTCTCCTTCTTTTACTTTCTTTTGAATTAATCATTTTTATTATTCCATTTTCTTCTCTAGCATCTTGCTTGTTATATATTTATGATTATTTAAAAAGCAACCCTAGAGATTACAACATGCATTTTTATGTGGTGGAGTCTTTCTTAAATTAGTACTTTAAAACTTCCAAGCAATAAAAAACCCATTAACAATTTATCTCTACCTCTTTAGTGGTGGCTTTTGTGCCATTGTGTTCATGTTTCAAAATTTCACATATATTTAAAACCTCACAAGAAATTGTTTTAAGCTGTCAGTATTCATTTAGATTTATCTTTCTAGAGTTCTCTTCATTTCTTGCCATATTTCCTTATTGCCATCAGGGATGTTTTTCTTTTATTTGAAGAACTCCCTTTAGTGCTTCCTCTGGTGTGTGTCCGTCAATGAAAAATTCTCTCAATTCTTTTGTCTGAATATTTTTAAAATTTTGCCTTCCTTATGAAGGGTATATTCACTGAGTACGGAATTTCAGGTTGGCAGATAATTTCTGTCAGCACTTAAAAAATGCGATTTCACTGTCTTATAGCTGTGCCATGATTTCTACAGCATTGTCAGCTCACAATCTTTTTGTTGCTTTTTTGGTGTATTTTTTCTTTGATTTATAAGTTTTTCTGTCTTTGGTCTTCAACAAAAGACTTGTTCTAGGGATGTGTTTCTTCATATTTATCCTGCCTGAGAGTCACAGAAGAGCTTTAATTTGTAGTTTGATGTCTTTTGACTATATTGAACAATTCTTGTCCATCTTCTCTTCAAATATTGCTTCTTTTCAATTTCTCTGTCCCCCTAGTTCGGGAACTCCAAAATACACATATGTTAGGTGTTTCCACTGTGTCTTATATGTTTATCATGTCTTTTCTGTGTGTATGTTTTTTTTAAAGATTTTATTTATTTATTTGACAGAGAGAGAGAACAAATAGGCAGAGAGGCAGGCAGAGGCAGAGGGAGAAGCAGGCTCCCCACCGAGCAGGGAGCCCGATATGGGGCTCCATCCCAGGACTCTGGGATCATGACCTGAGCTGAAGGCAGCCGCTTAACCGACTGAGCCACCAGGCGCCCCTCTGTGTGTATTTTTAATCTTCTTTCTCTTTATGTTTCAATTTACTCTCTAGTGATTTATCTTCCACTGCACATATTCTCTCTTTTTCAGCATCTAATTGTTATTAAAGCCAGCTGTTGAATTCTGAATTTCAGTTATTGCATTTTTCATCTACCCATTTCCATTTATTCTCTTTTAATGTTTTCCGGTGGAATTTAACTTTGTCATCTAATTTTTTGAACATAGGTAATCATAATTATCTTGAAGATAATTTCTTTTTTAAAAAATATTTATTTATTTGAGAGAGAGCAAGCACAAGTGGAGGGGAGGGGCAGAGGGAGAGGGAGAAGCAGGCTTCCTGCTGAGCAGGGAGCCCAATGTGGGGTTCCATCCCAGGACCCTGAGATCATGACCTGAGCCGAAGGCACATGCTTAATTGACTAAGCCACCCAGGTGCCCCAATCTTGAAGATAATTTCTAACGTCAGTTTGGGATTATGTATTAGATTATGTTTTTTAAAGATTTAGTTTCAGGGGTGCCTGGCTGGCTCAGTCAGTTAAGCATGTGACTCTTAATCTTGGAGTTGTGAGTTCAAGCCCCATGTTGGGCATAGAGCTTAATTTAAAAAAGTAAATAAATAAAATTTAGTTTCAGTTTTTTGTTGTGGTTGTTCAGTCTCCTGGTATACCAGATGTTTTTTATTATTATTATTATTATTATTATTATTATTATTATTATTATTTTAATGGCAGATACTGTGTGTGAATACTTGTAGTAGTTCTGGGTGATGTTATCTTCCTCCAGGAAGGATTTAGTTTTATTTTGACAAATAATGACGAGAAAGGCAGTCCTGTACTCCAATTTTGTCTCTTGATCACTGTGATACTACAGAAGTCTCTGTTTAGATGTTTAGCCTTCTAGCAACCTCTTCGTACTGGTATCTTAGCATCTTGCCTTGTGTATATGCAGCTTAGGAATTGTCAGAAGGCTCGAGAGGAAATTGCACATAACCTGTTATATTCACTTCTTTATGTTCCTGGAATTTTGGCCTCTTATATGTTGGTTTCCTTGGTTACAGTGCAGTCCAGTTTTCCTCTCCCCGGTCCAGGGAGATTTCTGCAAGTTCTGGGCTACGCTTTCTGCTCAGCCTTTACGTCCTGTGTTGTAAGGCAGACATTTTCCCAAAGGCAAAAAGCAGCTGTAAATGGATGGCTCTTCACAGTGCATTTTTCTTCTTCATGATTTTGGCTTCTCAGATCCTGACTGCTTTGCTTAAGCCTTCAGAGATTTTTTTAAAATTTTAATTTTGAAATAATTTTAGACTCCGAAAAGTTGCAAAACTAGTACAGAGAGCTCACTTCTAACCTTTACTTGTCTTCCCCTGATGTTAACAACTTACAAAGAACCTTAGTTATTTGTATTTATAATTGAGTATTGCCATATTTTCCAGGCTGATAAAAGCAGAGTACGACTGCTAATTGGCTGAAAATAAAAACAACAACAACAACAACAACAACAACAACAACAACAACGCAGGGAGTCAGTAGAGAGGGTGACATTTTTGGTGCAGGGCTTCTCAAAGTATATTTCTGAGAAATCTCCTCTGAGATTTTTTCCTTGTATGAGACATGGAAAAATAAGGGTGGGAAATGCTACATCTTATATGCACCCCCTTGGAAATCCACAATGCCATTTCCATTTTAAAGTCTCTGAAAAAATATTTTGGTAAAGAAATCTGCCAATTTTGTTAATCCCAGTGTTTGCAGACTTACATGGCCAGGGAGCTGTTCATTTGCCTGGGCAGCCCGCGTTTTGTGACACACCTGTTAGAAAATACTGTTCTGGAGCACTTTCTAATTTATCCTGAGGTATAAATTTTGCTTTTTTCACATTTTCTCCTAGGTTCTGGCTCTCATGCTGTTTAATTTCTTGCTTCATTAAAGGGAAGAAGGTGGAGAAGACAAGGTTTCTTTGAAAACAGATTATTTGCACAAGAAGAAGGCCAAGGCTGTGTTAACATTTACCACTAAAACCCCCACACGTCTAGCTGAAAAGCCAAATGCAAAACCTTTGTTTCCCAAATAAACTTCTTTTACATCAGTGCTCCGTTGTAGTCTTTGAAAATGCTTTTTGTTTTCCTGTTACTGATGAAATAGGAGGATGGCAAATAGGCTTCTGTCTCTGACTATAGGACCAAGGCACCCTGAGAGACGCCTGGTTTACAGCATAATCTTTTTCACCAGGGGGAAGATTACATGAGCCACGCTGATTGGCCACATGTTTGTATTTTAGATTTGCAGCTCCTGTCTGGTGAGCCCAGGTCAGGCACGCTGTTTGTGATAGGGAAGATGAATAGGTGAGGGCAGCTTGTGTTTGATGTTGAAGAAGGTAGTTAACAGAGTTTTAGAGTGAAATTTTGATACTCTTCCCCAATCTACCTCTTCATGTGTGTGTTCCTTATGATACCCTAGTGGGTGCTCCGTGTCCACCCTCGGGTGCCTGTCTGGTGTGTTCTTCTGTGGGCCACTGGGGTGATCTTCCTGGCTGAAAGGCAGATCTGGTCATACCACTCCCCTACTTGAACGTCTCCACTGCTTGCAGGATTAAGTTCAGCCTCAGGCCCTGGCCCCTGCCCATATGCTTGTATATTCATTTTCATTTGGGGTCAGTCTTTCATATCAGTTTCCCTTATTGATCACTGTGCTATTTCCTAAATGCCCTCATATCTTTTTAAGGTAAGTTATGTCTTAGCTTATGCTGGTCTCTCAGCCAGAAATGCCACTTCTCTGGTCTCTTTGGTGCTCTCCACATATCCTTCTAGGCTCTGTTCTGGAGCATTCTTGGCACCTCCTCATCCATATAATTTGCTTCCTTCCATCTGAGTTCTAATAGCAAATTTTGCATCTGTGTTATGGAAGAGTACTTATTGTGTTCTGGCCATCGTCTTCTGCTTCTCAGTGGGCCCGTGAGCTGTGGCATGTGGCGTGATCTCAGTATCTCTAGGATATAGATGTAGTCGGTGGACTTTCAGATACTTGGTGAATTAGATCAAATGACCTTGTGTCATTAATGTTTGAAACATTAAGTTGAAGTGGCTTTTCGTGTTGGTGAATTTAAGGTAATTCATTGATTTCTAAATACCACTTTTGCCGCATCCCACACAGGTTTTCATGGATACTATTTTCATTGTTAAATTTAAAAAATTTGTTATAATTCCTATTAGGGCTTCTTTTTAAATTCATTATTATTTAGGACCAAATTCAAAATTCTTATACTTCATATTTTATTATTGATTTCTAATTTAATGGCATGATGGTAAAATTTAAGAAAATGTTCTATGTGGTATTGATTTTGTGACCATAGTAAGTGGTCAGTTTTTCTAGTGGTCTATTTTCACTTGCAGAGAATATACATTTTTCTATTTATTGGCTGGAGGGATAGGTATATGTATGCATATTTGATCAAGGTTGGTCCTTCAAATCATCTATATTCCTTCCAAATTTTTTTTTTTTTTAATTCACATTTGGTCTGTCAGTTTTCTAATAGAGTTGTGTTGAAATCTCCTGCTATGATTGTGGACTTCAATTATTTCTTTCAGTTTTTGTTTTATTATTAGTTTTTTGAAGCTGTGCTGTTAGGTGGATCATTATTTTAACAGTATTTCGGTGGATTTCTCCTTCTATTATTAGATCGGTTCTCTATCCTTATTAGTGCTTTGTCTTTGTCTTTTTTGTCTGATACTATTGTTACCAGCTTTTTTTTTTTTATCAGCATTTTCCTAGTAGGTATAACTTTTCTACTTATTTTCAATTATATTTTAGGTATGTCTCTTAGAAGCTGCATATAGCTGGATTTAAAAAATCCACTCTGGGGGCACCTGGCTGGTTCAGTCCATAAGCACATGACTCTTGATCTAGGGGTCATGAGTTCAAGCCCCCCACTGGGTGTAGAGATTACTAAAAAAAAAATAAAAACTTTTAAAAATCTACTTTATTTATCCTTTAACATGTTTGAATTTAATCTTTTACATGGATAATTACTGATGGATTTATTACTGTCTTATGTTGTGGTTTCCATTTGTAATCCCCTTTGTTCTCTGCCCCACCCCCCACTTGCCAATCTTTTATTCTTGTTCTGTTTTGTTTTTTTTTGGATTGGAAAACAGTGATTTTACACCAAAGTGCTGGTATGCATATATGTTATAACATGCATAGTACTATATGTATATTATTGTTTTATGCTTTTAGTAGTTACCATTAATTATATAACACAGATTCTTACCTATTGTTTTAACAATGTTTAGTGATGTCCATTTCCCACCTCCTCCTGAACATAGAGGAACCTTACAGTGCTCAGAATATCCACTGAACACCCTCCCCCTCCCATCTTATTATTGCTTAAGGTTATAATGTTGCCTTTTGTGAACTCACATATTTGTTTTTGCTTGTTTGTTTTTAATCAGTAGTTACATTTACCCCCCTAGTGTATCAATTTCTGTTCTCACTATTGTTTCTTGCAGTTCATACCTTCCATCTTGGATCAATTTTTATTTCCTTGATGAAGTACTTTAACATTCCTCTTATTAGAAACTATGATGGTCTGAATGAATATGTCTTTATTTTGTTTTCTTCTTAACAGTTCAGGGAGACAAAAAATTCTAGATTTTCACATTTTTTATCACTTTCAAACTGGTCTTCCATTGCCTCCTGGAATCTGCTGTTGCTGAAGAGAAATCTGCTGTGAATCTAATTGTTGTTTTATTCCCCTGTGGGAGTTTTAGAATTGTTTATTCTTGAAATCTTGACATGTGAATTAATATTTACCTTGCTTAGCATTTGAGTATACTTCTAGACTGTGGACTCATACCCTCTTTCAGTTGTACAAAAAAACAAAACAAAACAAACAGCAAAAAACAGCCAAAAGCCAAAAAACCCCACAAAAACAAAAAAACAGCTATTAATTCTTAAAATACTGAGTCTCCTATATTGTGTCCTTTTTTTCCTGGAGTGCCTATCAGATAGATCTTATCCTCCAAACTGATTAACTGGTATTTTGTATATATATTTTTTAAAAGTCTTTTTCCTTTAAAATTTTTTGCTCTTTCCATACATTTCCTAGTAATATTTTCTAGTTTACTGGTTCTTTCTCTGATTGTGCCCAGTCTGGAGTTTATCCCATTTATTAATTTTTTGTTTTCATGACTATGTGTATTTTATTTCCAAGATGTCTAATTTTTAATAGCAATTAAAAAAATTTCCCTTTTGTGTAATTGTTTGCTCTTTATTAGTAGACGTTATTCCTTCATTTATCATGTTGGTAATATCATAACCATACATATAAGGTTTCTGTCATATTGTTTCGTAAAATGATATTCACCAGAAGCGAATTCACGTTGTGATTTATGATTTTGTTGGCTTTCTTACTTGGTGTTAGATTTAGTCTTGTGCCCTAAAATTTAGATTTCTATGCTTAATTTTTATTGGGGGGGGGGTGTCTTTTTGTTACTCTTACCCCATCTTTGCTCACTTCTCTCTGGTGGTTGTGAATTCTTCCACCTGGCTTCCCAAGGCCCCAGTGCCAAAGGGTGGTTTCTGCTGTCTGGTGGTATTGGTGATATCTTGAACTAGCCAGAGAGCTGGGGGTAACCCGATTGCTTCTCTGCTCTCCAGTCTCCCTGGGCCTGTGGATTGGCGAGGGTGCTAACCTCAGGCAGTGGTTTGCAAATGGATGTTTTTTCCGACTTCCTTTTCCTTCCCATCCCCTGGATTTAAGCAGAGCCTGATTTCAGGCTCTTGTCTCATGGGGAACTTGTAGATACCTTTTACCCAACAGGAGCCAGACTGTTGGCCGCCAGAGCCTGTGGCTGACAAGACACCAGGACAACCGAGACTTCAACCCTGTACATCGTGTTGTTTCTCTGTTCCTTTTCGGTCCACAAAAAAAGTTGATTCTGTTTTTAAAGCATTGCTTATCTTTATGGTTCCTTTTTTTGGGAGGTTTAATCTATCATTGCTATGCATTCAGAGCAGAGGGGGTGTATCAGAGTTGAATTTATCTAGTTATTTTCACTAGAAGTAGGAGCTTGAGTATTTATATTTAGCTTCCAACACTTACAAGAAATAGAACTGCAGTTTCTGTAACTTTTTAATGAGGTCAAGAGCCCTTAGGGATCATGCTTGTCTTTTTCGTCTTTATGTCCATATACTAATTGTGGTGCTTTGTACATAGTAGATGCTCAACCTTATTCTTTGAGTGATGAAGTGTCAAATATCATCAGATGGTCTAAGGAGCTGATACCAAATGTATATTTATTACTTACTTTCTCAAAACAACTGAATCTCACTGGGGGAATTCAGAAAAAGCAGAAGAATGATCATGACTCTTACCTGTGATTCATGTTGAAAACCGTCCTATATTATTGTCTCTTTTCAAACAAGAAAGGAATATTAATCTATTTTTTGTTCTTAAAAGTGGAAACATTCCTCCTGCTATTAGACATTCTGCTTTTTGAAAATAGAACAGGTAAAACCTGAACCAGTAAGAATGGATTCTGATTAAGGACGTTTTTGGTCTGCCTGTCAGTGCTAAGGAGCTTTTCAAATGGGTATTTTAAAACAGGGATCTAGGCATGGGCTTCTGCAGAGGGGTTACAGTAACCCTCTGAAATTATAGGCCACCTCAAAACTTAGTGACTCAAAAGCAAAAACTATTCACAATTTTATGGGTTTGTAATCTGGGCCAGGCTCACTGGGGAAGTCTTTTGGTCTGGCTGATCTCAACGGGGTCTGAGCTTACTCATCTGTCGGAGGTCAACTGCCAAGTCAGCTGGTGGTTTGGTGCTCTGAGAGGACTCAACTTGGAAGGCTTATCTCTGCTCTGAGTGGGCTTTCATTCTGCAGCATGCTAGCTCAGGTTTACTCATGTGGAGATGGTTACAGTGGAGCTCAAAGGGGGAGCAGGAATATCTACATAGCCACTTTATCGCTATAACATACCTATAAGGCCTGAACTCAATACTCATGCAGTGTTGCTTACTCTCTATTCTATTGACAAAAGCTAGTCACTGGGGAGAGAAATAGACTGCACTTCTTAGTGGGAGGAGCTACAAGGCATTGTGGCCATTTTTGCAATCTACCATGCAACCAAATGAGTGTTTTTTCCTGGGGTGTGGTTGTGTAACTTTCATTGGAGTCTCAGAGTATTACCTCCAAAGTTAAGAACTAATATTTTAAATGGTTTCACAACTGAACAAAAAGGTGTTTGGGAGGGGACCTAATTGATGGATACTTTGTGTAAACACTGCTTGGTGAGTGGCCCTGAGATTCTTCATTGTTTCTGTTGGAAGGTTATACCTTGTATCAGGGCATTAGGAGAATCCCCTCTGACATCTATACTGAGCCTGAAAACCAAGAACTATTGTGTAGTGTATCAGCTAGCTTTGGTTGAGTAACAAAGCACTCCAGTGTTTCGTGTTAAACACCCACCATCTATTCAACTCCTGTTCCCATGGCTTTCTCCTGTGCCTGCAGTCGGCTGCAGGTCAGCCAGGGGCTCTTTTCCTGGGCATTGCCTCATTGTCCTGAGGGAGGTGTTTGGGCCACTTGTCTCTCACCACCCAGCAAATTAGCCCAGGCCTGTTCACTTGGTGGCAGCAGGGTTTCGAAAGAATGACTGAAAGCATGCGAGATCTGCTAAGGCCTGTGCTTCTCTGTCTGCAGTTCAAAACAAGTGTCAAGTCCAGCCCGGATTCACTGGCAGGGTCGGGCGGGGGCGGTAGGTAGACTCCAACTCTGGCCAGGAGCTGCAAAGACATAGCCACAGGGGAGATAAAAAATCACGGCCATTGTGTATTCTTCCCCTATCTACTCTGTCCAAGTAATTCCTCTGCACACCTCGAATGTAAGTTACCTATTGTCTACACCTGCATTCCTCCTATTAAAGAGTAATGCTGTATTTGCACTCACAGTGTAAATAGTAGCAGAAAGTCACACTTACATAAAAGAACCTTGATGTGCTTTTCTAAAGAAAGCAATTTAACTTTCCTTTCTCCTTGTTCTCTAATGCAGCCCACACTGGAGTCAGAGTTGCTTTGCTAAAAGGTTTCTCTGACTACACGGTGTTGGACAAACAATCTAGGGACTTCTCAGTCATACCTTTTCGCTTGGCGTTTGAGAACTTGTGTGATCTGCCCTCTCTAACGTTCAGCATTTATTTTCCTCCATTCTCCCTTGATCACTATTCCTTGTAGTCAAACCAAATTTCCTGCTGTGGCTTGAACACAGATGCCCTTTACCAGTGATTCTTTACCATCCAGAGACGTTTCTGGTTGTCCCCGCGTGGGTATGTGCTGGCATTGAGTGGGTAGAGGCAGAGATGATGTTAAGCATCCTACAATGCACAGGACAGCCTCCCACAACAGAGAATTATCTGGTCTAAATACCAGAGTGGCAAGGTGGAAAAACCCCATCCTACACATTGCTGTCTCTGTATTTTTCCGCACTGCTTCATGCTGCGAGGCTCATTCAGTGCTGCCTGTTGAAACGTCCCTTATCCTTAAATGGGCAGCTCAAGTGCCAAGCCTTGTAGGTAACAGGTCCTGATGTCCCCCCCTCCTCTCCTGCACTGTGGGCTCCCAGAATCCTGTGAATCACTGAAATGCCTATTACTTGGTATGTTTACAATAATTTGTACCCAGCACTACTTTGTTTGGATTTTTCCTCCCCTGTATTTCAGTTGAGTGTGCGTGTATTAACTCTTCTGCTGAACTCTAGGTTCCTGGATGATAAGGATCTTATTTATCTGTGTTTCTACTAGAGCACCTACCATGTACTTTCTACAGTAGGTGCATAATTAATATGTTGAGTGAGTGAGAAATATACATATTCCCATGTCCTTGATTCAGTTACTTGTTCCAACAATTTTCTTTAGAGGACTTAGTAAAAAAAAAAAGCAACAAGCTAAACGTGAGTTTTTGTTTTTGTTTGTAATAATTTGAGTCAGAAACTATGATAACAGATTGTACAATGCAGTTAACCTCTGTTTATTTCTGCAGCTATTCAGTGAAAAAATAAGCGGCGTCGAAGGAACAAAACTAGATGACGAATTTCTTGACATGGAGAGGGTAAGAGCATGTTAATGTTAATTGTTTCACAAATTTGATTTTCGTTGTGATATGAGATGTACTGATAACGTAAAGGATATTAGTGGGAATCTGGGATGTAAAGACCCTCTAACGTGGAGATGGAATATGGCTAGTTGGTTCCCTCTAGTGGACAAAAGTCAGAATGCTCAAAAGATGGTCGATCTTGGCAAACAGTTCTTGCAAGGAAAAGACCAAAGTAATTGTGATGATGTATCTGGAAACTCAAATTGTATTCCTGGGATGAGACCCTTAAAATACATAAAGATTGATTGACTGTGTGGAAGACTCTGTCTCTGATCCCATGTGTTGCAGAAGTGCGTGACAAATAACGTTTATCTGGGTTCTGTCACTAGAACCAGCACTGTGAACTTGGATAAGCTCTTTCATCTTTTCTGATCGGTGACACAAGTTTGATAATGTGCACCCTGCTTGCCTCACATGGATGCTGGGATAATTATGCAAAAAAATTAATGTGTCTGAAAGCATTTAGAAAAATAGGATGAGCTTGTTACAGAAATAATTGTAACATGCTCCTAAGGAAGATTGTAGAATCTCTGTCCCTTAACCTGTTTCCTGGTCAGCTGTGTGGAGTAGTCTAGGCGGAGGTAGAACTGGGATCACAAGTAATTACCAGCTTTCTCAGTTGCCTTCCCCTTGGTCTTGGGCCCTTTAAACATAGCCTTGTTTTAATAACTAGACTCCCCAGATGAGAGAGGGCAGAGAGCAAGCAAAGCATCTATCCTCAGATATAGCATCAAGGATACGGTATAGAGCAGCTTGCAGAGCTATCATCAGATGCGCGGAAGGAAGTCCAATCCCTGGCTAGGGCTTGGAGGGTTCCTATCGTCGGGATACCCTGGCCCTGGCCAGACTATCCTCCAGGGAGCTCCCTATTTTCTGGACGAGCACTATTAAGTTTCTAGAAATGTTAATGCTTTGAGAGGAAAAGCTCATTTTGTTTTGCTTTTGAAAAAACTTAATTTCTGAAAATTGAGAAGCATGGAAATATTTTTAACATCATTGGCATACCTGAAATTACTTTTAAAAATCCCTTGGTATATAAAGATATCATGTGTAACTTTCTTACTAACAAAATGATTCAGCTTAAATGTTAAATTTAAAAACACATTTCAGCAATTTTAGTTTCAGTTGATGGACTGAGATCCCTCTTGTTTACTTCCTTTTCTTCCTAAAACCCCAGTGAATGACAGAAGAAATAGAAAAATAAAATCTATTTGTTATCTTACAGCAGTGAAAAGCATGGAAATATCTAATATGTGACCAGAAATTTTAAGGACTTTCTGGAAGAGATTAATTAGATAGTATCAGATCTACCTAAAACGTGACACAGAAATGACAAAGGAATGGAGATATTCCATGACAACTCCTAGCCATATGGAAGTGGAGGACTGGTAGTAATGTCAAAGTAAAATTTAATGGAAAAAAAAAAAAAAAACCCACACCAAAACCCAGTAAATGGAAAAAGTTATAAAAAGGGGGGCACCTGGGTGGCTCATTGGTTAAAGCATCTGACTCTTGATTTTGGCTCAGGTCATGATCTCAGGGTCTTGGGATTAGGCACTTCATCTGGCTCTGCACTTAGTCGGGAGTCTGCTTGAGGATCCTCTCTGTCCTCTCTCTGCCCCCCCTGCCCCCACTTGCACTCTCTGTCTAAAATAAATAAATCTTTTAAAAAATTATTTAAAAAGATGCAATCATACAGTCTATCAGAAAATTGTGATAGTTATGAACCATTATGCACCATATAACATGGCATCTAAATACATAAGGTAAAAGTTGTCAGAAATACATGGAAAATCGACAAAGTCCAGAGTAGAAGATTTCACATACCTCTTATAAAATAACAGATTAAGTTGACAATAATAGATTGGCTCATAGACAATTAGTATAAAATATGATTAATAGCTTTGATTATAAGCAGATACAGGTATCTGCATTCCTCAAATTGAGAATCTGTATTCTTTTTAAGTCCCTTTAGAACAATTAATAGAATCATATGCTAGGCTCCAGAAAAAACTTAAAAAAAAATTCCCAGTGTAAAATCATAGAATACAAGGATTACAAGGAAGGTATACCTTCCCAATTCTGGATGTTTGGAAATTTTAAAGTGTGTAAAAATTATTCTTAACTTAAGAAATGAACAGTAAAATAAAAAATCATTTAGTCATGAGAGACAGAATTCTATATATCAGAACCTGTGGTATATGGGTACATCTTAAGTATACTTAATAGAAAATAAATGTTTGAAGAAAATGAATGAATCATTTAAGCCAAGAAGCTAGGAAAATAACAACAAATTAAATCACTTTGGATGGAAGGAAGGAATCAATACAGATAAATGAGGGGTTAATGAAATAGGAAATAATAACAACAAAAAGGTAGAATCAGTGAATAAAAACAAGAACTTTTTTTTTCCCCCAAAAAAGCCACCTCTACCAAGTGTGACCAAGAAAGAGAGAAGGGTAAGCACAGATAAATTACATAAGGAGTAAGATGATATAGTGACAGGTATGGATTCTTTTTAAAAATAATAACAAAAAAATAGAATACTATGAACAGCCACCAGAAACCAGGCCGCTAGCAGTTCTCCAGCTCAGGCTGAGGCCTGGAAGAGTCAGTGGCATGTGCTTTGGGGCACCGCAGGGGTAGGGTGCCGACATTTGAAGGAAATTCCAGATTTAATCAATGGACAAAGATGCCTTCATACCAAATAGACTTTACAAAAAATAATTTTTACCTCTGTACTTTCTCCTGTTTGTCCCGATGGTTCGCAGCAGACATTGCATACCATTTTGTAACCCTGCCCACAATATCCCCAGTTTTCTAGAAGGGAGGCTTTGTTTTATATTTTTGTTTTGTTTTTAAACTACATTGGTTATTTTTTCAGCGTTGATCTTGATTGCCCATATCTGACAACATGGTGGGCATCTCCTTCATTTTGTAAAGGGTTGATTCCCAGTTTCAATTGCTGGGGATGTTCTGGAAGCTGCTCTAGTCTGTGCACACTAGGCTGTGAGTTTTGGCCATTTGTCTCTTGGCTTTCCCCCCCAAAAGATAGAGAAGGATCTCAAGTAGAAAGTACCCCTGCCACAGATCTCACTGTCACCCTTCAGAGATGATGCCTAGCTTCCTGGTGGCTTTTCATGTCTAAGGAAGGTTGGATACGTGGAAAGGAACACTCTAAGCTGTGTCTCAATTAACATGAAACTTAGGAAAGTTTAAAGTCTAAAACCTAGTTTTTCTTTAGCTTAAACTGAACTGCTGAATCTTATTTATAAATTTAGTAATTTTCGTGTAAAAACGATGATCATTTTCAGTTAATCTTCATTTTAGGTTCCCTTAAGTCATAGGCTTAACAGATCAAATCCTTAAACATTTATCTCCAGTTACATAATTAAGCAGATTCCCTTAGACATTTCAAATGTCTAGAATCACAAATGCGACGTATGGAATTCGCTCCAGCGTCACATCAAATTTAAAGCAGAGTTTTCCTAAGTACTTAAATTTCTTGAAACTCTAGTAAAACATAAACATGTAGGTGATCCTATTCTCTTAAACATTTCAACGATCTTCATAAACAGTCAAACACAATGAAGAGAGTTCAAACCTTGCAAAACCTGTTACAAGGCCAGGTGCACTTACCCACACACGCCTCGCACACAGCTGCACGTGGGCATCAGTAATACGGGTGTGATTCATTGCTTCATCATATACGTACTGTCGTTTAAACCTCCCTGGGGCCCTGAGTTTAGGCATTCAGCTAAGGGGAACACATACAGTTTCAGGCTGGTTGAGCTAGCTTGGTTGAAAGCTTCTGACCCTGACCAGATCGTTGTTTTTTCAATTACGAAAATGAATTTCTTGTATTACAAATCACTCTACGACTTTCTTTCTTTCCCTGACAATGCGCTATGGGCATCTTCCCAGTACATACGGAGCTTCCTTGTATTTTCTCTCTGATGATTTAAGAGTATTCCTTTATTTGGATGTTTCACGATTTGTCCAGTCAGTCTCTTATCGCTTATCATTCACGTTGGTTTCAATTTTTAATACGACATAAAATGGTCTGACATCCTTTTACATCTTTGCACATTGCTGGCGTGTTTCCAGATGATAAATTCCTGGAAGTCTGAGAGTGGCACTAATAGGCCCATTCGTAGGTCCTTTACCTTGATCTCCAGAAGTTGTATCTGTTTTGCACTGTGTGTGTGAAAGGGCCCGTTCCTCCACATCTGTATAATACCTAATATTGGGTCAAATCAATTAAAAAAAATTGGGGGGTCAATCTGGTGAGCGGAAAGTATCTCCTTTTTAATTTACATTTTTTCTGACTATTTTGTCAAGTGTTTGAACTTGTATTTTTTCCCCGTTTGTGGATTGCCAGTTTATGTTCTTGTCCCTTCTAGTCGGGTTGACTTTTTAAAATTTTTTTTGTTTTTTATTTTTATTTTATTTTATTTTATTTTTTTTAAAGATTTTATTTATTTATTTGACAGAGAGAGACATAGTGAGAGCTGGAACACAAGCAGGGGGAGTAGGAGAGGGAGAAGCAGGCTTCCCATGGAGCAGGGAGCCCGATGTGGGACTCGATCCCAGGACCCTGGGATCATGACCTGAGCCGAAGGCAGACGCTTAACGACTGAGCCACCCAGGCGCCCTTTTTTGTTTTTTAAATGGGAGTTCCGTGTATTATGGATACTAAGCACGTGTCCCTTGTACAGTTTTCTTTCTCTTTCATTTTGCCACTTTTGTCGAGCTTCATGTACCATGTCTTTTCACTGTTCAGTCTATAATTTTATAGGGTCAGAATTTTGGTCTTTTCACTTATGACATTTGGATTTTGGGTCATGCTTAGAAGAGTCTTCCCATACCCATATTTCAAAATATGCTCCTGAATAATTTAGTACCTTTACAATTTGTTTTTAGGTCTATATTTGTAATCCAGTATGTCGTGTGAGGCATGAACCTAACTTTATTATTTGCCAAGTTGTAACAAAAAAAAAAATTAAAATTGAGATGAGATTTGAATTAATTTTACATGTTAATTTGGGAGGAGGATTTACATCTTTGTACAATTAAACTTACCCATTTAGGAAATGGTTTTTGAAATAGATATTGTACGTTTCTCATTACATTTATTCCTTATTGTTGTGTATTTTTAAATTGCTCTTATGAATGAGATCTCCTTTTCCTTTATATTTTCTTTCAGGTTATTGATGGTATGAAATAAAGCTATTGCAATGTGCATATTTAACTTTATTGTCTACTCTCACATTCGGTATCTGGCTAACCAGCAGCCAGTGTCCAGGAATGGTTTTGTGGAAGGAAAGATTCAGTCTTAACGTGGCAGACAGAACACATGGGTGTTTATGTTAGTGATATGCTAGTGAGAATGATTCATTGTTGATTTACTGTGGTAGTTTCTAATGTGAATCATTATTAGGGCATCCTTATGTGGTATAGACATCAAGTTGACCCAGCAGATAAGGAAAGTTTGGCTCAGACATGCCTAGCGTTGGCTTGAGAGACCTTCAAGTATATCTAGTAATCTAGAGGAGCGTAACGACTTGTCCAAGTTTTCTAAATATTATATGAATACTCACTTTAATGTTAAAAAGGAAAAGAAATGAATGTTCTCCATCATCATGGGGAGAAAGAGCTGTCCCAAAATCAGAGTGAGAAATTAATTGCTTCTCCCCCAAAATGCTGAAATTCATTTAGGTTAAAATCACCATAATAATGTGTATTAAATTAATGCATGTTACTTTTCTTTTTCTGTGAATTCAGTGTCATTTACCAACATTTTTATGTGTTTTTCTTTTAAAGAAAATAGACATTACCAATAAAGCTGTTGCAGAAATTATTTCGAAAGCCACAGAATATCTTCAGCCAAATCCAGGTAAAGTTAAAAAATGTCTTGAAATAGTCTCTTGTTCTTTCACTGTCACAGATCACTAATCTATGTTTACTTGACACATGGCTCACATAATTTAGAAACAACGTCTTTTGCATCCACATAATAAAATTCAGTTTTTTTAAAGTCAAGCCTCCAGGGACCAGAGGTAGTTTCGGTGAATTCTAGTAGACAGTTCTGTGAACTACAGTGACGTCATTTGGATGGAGGCTTGGGCTCTCAGCCACAAGGCACTGCTAAGCAGACATTTTTTAGGAGATGCTTCAGAGAGAGCCACTAAGCGTTTTGTATATGTTTTCTTACTGAGGAATCTCCTCTTTTAGAAAAAAAATTCTGTCATCCTGCTCAAATGGATATATTCACTTGAAATTGCTTCCACAGTAGGATTTTAATTCCGAGGTCGGGAAGCAATACCCCTTGATGACTTTTCCTGGGTTGTGAAGGACAGAAACCGACAAGGGGCAGAGCATCCAAACCTTGAATTCTGTGCAGCTCTAAAACTGCCTTTCCTTTTTAGGAATTTAGTATTTGCACATAGTGACTGTGATTCCCTTGGCTGTAGAATCAGCACAGACCCAACCATCCAAGAATCTAGGCAGTAAAAATTAAAAAACATAAATTTTATAAAAATTATGTCCAGGGAAGTTGGTGGGTGTAGAAGTCTTTAGAATTGTATAGATGATTAGAATTTTAAGAACTATAATAAATAACATCTCTTCCCTGGCCTCCTTAATGGTTGAGATGAGCCACGTAAGTTCCTTTTCCTGATAAATCAGTCAGCACATACTCAGCAAGAGCTTACTCTTGGCGAGGGGTTTTCCTGGATCCTGGGATGCTGCGAAGTTGGACCAAGATCCCATCCTCAAAGAACTGACATTGGAAGGGGTTAGGAATGGGGTGGGCCAACAATGGAAGTGTCCCCTTGGACGGAGGCCTCTGGTCATTTCCAGTTTAATGGCTGTCGGTCACATGCCTGCTGCCTCCCAGTTTCTACCCTGACAGTGGGAAGGAGGAACCGAGTGTGTGTATGTGTGTGTGTGTGTGGGGGGGGGGATGGTGGGTTGTAGGAGAGTGAAGCTTCTGTGCAGGGACCAGGAGGAAAACTGCTTTGAAGCTGAGGTGGGCAAGATTCAGAAAGGCCGGCACAGGGGAATGTCTAAAGCAGGACCAGCATTACCTGAGAGACTGTGGGAAATGCAGAATCTTGGGCTCATCCCAAACTGCCTGAATCAGCCTTTGCATCTTAACAGGATCCTTGGGTGATTTGTATGCGCATTACAGTTTGAGAGGCACTGGTCTAGAATACATGAAAACAAACATGGAATTATTAAAGTCAAAGAAAATAAAAGTCTATCCCATTACTTCCTAAAGTTATCTCAAACACCACCAGCTAGTATGTGATTCACTGTCTGGCCTGTAGAATAAAATCCCAAATCCTTAGCTTGGGATTCAGTTCATAGTCACATTTTCCCATAGATATGTCCTGATTTGTCCTGTTTTAATTTTTGTTTAGGTCAAGCCTGCCTGCTCTTTATCTGTTGGTTATAGACCATAAGCATTCCCTCTTCCATACTTTATTGATACGATTTCTGCCTTTTTAGGGGCGTCTTTCCAACCTTATCTAGCAATACCGCTATGGTTTCATTTTTCCGACATCATCCCCAACTTTATCAGCAAAGTACATCTGGTATATTCTGCCTTAGTAGTACCTAGACCCTGAGCTCCGTTAGGGCCGATGCGGCCTGGGTCTCTCTGGAGCCCCAGTACTTGGCATGGGCCGTCCCACAGGGCCGGGATCAGTAAACACTCCTTGCCTGAGTCGGAGAGAAGAGCGTGGCCGCCCATCATTTCCCTAAGGGACCATCCACACACAGACTCATGTTCCCTTGGGGGTGGGGGCGGGGGCATCCGTTTCCTCCCATTGGCTCTGCTTCCTAAGAGGAATGAGCAGCCCTTCATCACGACACTGGATACAATCAGACGGAATGCATTCTTGGGGCATGGGGAGGGTGTTCACGGCTGGATGGTGGTTTGAAACATCCGCCTCAGCAGTTCTGTTCTTAGTGATCCGTTGGGCCCCGGGAAGGAGCGCCTGCCCAGGTGTCCGCACCTGACTCGGGGTGTGGGCAATGGCAGGCCTCTCAGTATCGCACCCTGCACGTGGGCTGGGGTAGCCCAGGTCCTGTGTTTGCAGTCCACGGAGCGTGCACCGTCTCTGCGTTCCATCCTCGCTGTGCAGAGATGCGCTTATTAGCATCCCCCCCGCCCCCGCCCTGGGTAAAAGAGTCTAGGAAATCCTGTGAGAGACGGGATCGGTCACACCCGGCCCTGTCCCTCGCTCCAGGCCTCCCTCAAGTTGTATGCCAGGTGGCCTCTCTTTTGCCGCCACTTGTTCAATGCGACGGACCTGTGGCTCTGCCTTGTCATTTTAAGGAATTACAAATGACAATGTTTTTAAGCATACAGAGCTAAGCTAGGAATGCTGAACACTGTGTCGAAGATTCGAGGACAGGTGAAAACCACCGGCTACCCGCAGACGGAAGGCTTGCTGGGCGACTGCATGCTGAAGTTCGGGAAGGAGCTGGGCGAGGGCTCCGCGTTCGGTGAGTGTCGCAGCGCCTGGATTAGCAGTGAGCGCCTCCTGCCCAGCTGAGGTGGTGCACAATGCTGCCTTTTGTTTTTTTTTAAACATTTATTTATTTACTTAGTGTGGAATGGGGGCGGGGTGCAGAGGGAGAAGGAGAGAGAATCCTCAAGCAGACTCCCTGCTAAAACATTCATTAGTCACAGGGGGTAACAGTATCTTTCAGAGCAATAGAAGGTGAATTTTATTTTATTCCATGGGTGAATGTGGACAAGATGGCCTGTTCCTTATCCTGAAGGCAGGCCCGTTGAGGGGACCAGTGAGCGTGCCAGGCAGGCCCTCACAGCCAAGGCCAGTCCTGCAGTGCACATGGTGACTGGGCAGGGGCCTGGATGGGCAGACAGTTTGATGGCTTCCCAGGTCCCTAGGTACTAAGGGAACTTGTGTTAAGGAGGAGAGCTAGTGTCTGGGGGCGTCGGGAGTGGATAGGTTGCTTGCTGTTCTGAGGAAGAGACTGTACTGTCGGATGCTTTCCTTTCGGGGCCACATGGTAGAACCTTCTTGAAGTGCAGAAGCCTCAGTGGGTGGAGGCTGAGCCCCACGCCCTTGTGGAATCCGTAGCACCAAGCCTGAGCAAGGGGGAGGAATGTGAGGTCCATGGAGGTGATGGCCAATATTCAGCATTAATTTTTGGAGTCTCCAGGGAAATATTTGGAAATGTGTCTGTCAAAGTCAAATTTGACATTTCGGGGCGTGGGTCCTGGTGGCAGAGGGGTCAGAAACAGTAGCTTCCGTTTCTGATCGGTTGGGCAGGAAAGAGTCCCCAGGCTGGGAAGGGATGTCTCATCTTTATCTTGGAACGATTTAGACTCTTGAGAGTGAGTTAAGGACATTTAGGAGGAATGAAGCTACCAGTGGGTCAAAATGGAGTCCTGGCCAGCCATAGTTTAGAGTAAGAGTTTCCACTTCTATTTTGCAAGGTCCTATACCATGCACTATCTAGTTTATTTTTTAAAAAGTGAGGTGAGTCTTCATTGCTGTCGCTCTTTTGCAGGTGAATAAACTGTGCATGGCTGGACTAGTAGGTGCAACAACTTGAAGGTCAGAGTTTATTAGAAATGCAGATTCTTGGGCTGCCTCTTAAGGTCTTTTTCTAGCCTAAGAGTTGAGAGACGCCATGCTCTACGTGTTTATGAGGTCAATTTGGAAAACTCCGATACAGGAAACATAGTTTGGTCTGGTGCATCACGTCCCAGAGATTCTTCGAGAGAAACTGCAACCCTCATTCTGCTCAGCCACCAGGACTCCCGCTTGCAAATTCCTGTGGATTAGCTGGCACTGAGATACCAGGGCTTAATCCAGCAAAAGCTGCCGAGCACTGCCCAAGCCCGAGCGTGGCTGGCCCGCGCCTCATTTCAGGAGCAAACCTTGCCCATCCTGCTGAAAGGCTGTCCCATGTGACCCTGCCAGGCTTTCTTTGACATCAGAAAGGGTCAGGAGCCTTAGAGCCATCTGAAGGAGATGGGGAGTGACCTCAAGATCTAGTAGCTAGGAGCCGACAGGAGGTTTTTTTCATTTATTTCTATTGTAACCTTTCTTGGTTGATACTTAGCCCTGATGAATGAATCCTTTTATAGTTTACAAAGAAGGATTTTGTTCTCGAACTTCTAAGGAACCCTAGGTGCCAGTTCACAAAACTGGAGATTTTCCTGCTCTCCGAAAGTGGAGCATTCTTACGAGGCCTTTTGTAAACCCAAATGGTGTAAAGCAAAGAAGAAATTACTATTAATTTATGTGGAAAAATTGGGGGGTGTTACCAGACCCCCAGAATAACCTCTCCTAGGCTTTTCTCATACCTTAGTCCTGCTTGTGCATGCACAGAATAAATCGAGGCAGAGCACAGATGTTCACAGACACAGCTCAAAGCCGTGGCAGCTGGATGCTGGGGTGCTGTGTGCTGTTCTCACGACTTGGGGTACATATCGCCTCTCTAATAACTTGCTGCAAAACAAAGGCTGAATGTTATTCTCTTCTTGCCTTTTTTTTTTTTTTTTTTAGTGAAAGCAACAATCCTCTTTGGATTTTTTTCAGTTAGCAAGACCAAGGACTAATATAGGTCTTTTGTAAAGGTGATTGGGGTTCAGCGTGAACTTTCGAAAAGCCCGGGATACCTGTACTAGTTTTTAAAGAGGAGCTTTATCTCCATCTAGTGGCCAAAGTGGGAAATGCTTCGGTCTCTCTCAGCCTCCAACCTTTATTTTATATAGTGGAGAGAGTACAGAGGGTAGAGGAAAATACGGACCATAAGGACACTTTCTTTCTCTCTTTCTTCTTCTTTTTTTTTTTCTGAGTCAGGATTCACCAGTCCCAGGGGGAGGACCTTTTTGCACCGCCATCCACAAACTTTTGGGAAGGAAATAAATAAATACCACCATTATCCTCGAGGACTCTGCTAAAGAAACTTTTTTTATTTGCATTTTCTATTCAAGGCAATGCATTGATAGAAGTTGGGGAATCCATGAAGCTAATGGCTGAGGTGAAAGACTCTCTTGATATTAACGTAAAGCAAACTTTTATTGACCCACTTCAGTTACTCCAAGACAAAGATCTAAAAGAGATTGGGGTAAGTCTTCCAGGCTATAAATCTACCCGTTGCTCCTTAAAATGATGTCTATATTTAAAATCACTAGAATGCTTCTGTAAGGATTCAGTGAAAGCATCATCTTATTATGGGTGCTTGAAGAATAATCCATATTTACCTGGCTCACTGGGAAAAAGACCCAGAACCTCTTAGCCCTTTCTTCTGTATCTTATTGAAACCAGCTACCTGAAAGCCAAGATGAAAGATGCATATTTCCACAGCCATTTCTCACCTAACAAAATGACTCCATAACTCCATCGTAGAATTTTTATAATCAAAATCATACCGTAGTGGTCCTGTCTCTTGATATTTTGCACCAGACCTGTAGTCATGATTTTTCACTGCTTCTCAAGGAAATCAGTATCTGGGAATTGACATTTTACATTTGGAAAACTGTTAGCAATGGCCTTGGAGAGCACACATGGGAGCTCTCAGGGACCTGTCGGTGATCACATGCCACTTGCTTGATGGTGTTTTTGTATATGTGCAAAAACAGACTTGAGAGTTCTACCCCGCCGGGACTTCTACTCTGGAGGGGCAGCCTGTGCTGACTTCTGATGCTCTTAGGGAGCTGCTCTGAGGACCTGCCTCCAGGCGCCTTCAAGAGTGATCTGAATGCAAGCCCGGGCCAGCTTGGAAGTCATTTGAACCTGGGAGATGTCCCCTTTCCTTTCTTCAGGCCCAAGAGTTCTTGTGGGGGGACCCCTGGACCAGCAGCATCAGCATCACATGTGACAAAGGCAAATGCTTGAGCCGTCTTCCAGATTTCCCGAACAGAAAGTCCTAGATGCCTGTATGGGCATTAGAATCTGCACGGAAACCAGAGGGTGTGGAGGGGACTTCAGGGAGGTTGAATGAAAACCAGAAGCAACCATTCAGGGACTCCCGGAACATTCAGCAACCCTGCCCCCTAGCATGCCTTTCACCCCTCACTCGCCGGGTCCTCTTTCCCGTCCATGTCGGGGAAACAGTGTCCCTCCTGCCCTCTGAAGCCAGGCCTCCACTGGGCCCTGGAGGCCATGGCCATGGCCATTGTCCTCTCTCCTGAATCTCCGTTCTTCCCTTTCTAGCTCTTGGCTTCTTGCATTAACATCTAGATGCTAGAGCACAGCAGCCCTGGACTCGCGGCTTCACGCCTTGCCCCTTCCAGCGCACTCTCCGCACCACGCCCAGCGCAGCCTTAGATGGAGACCCTCCGGAGCCGCCCACTGGTGGCTGCTTACAGATCCACCACCTTAGCCCTGATTCTCTGGCCTCTCCTTCCCTCTGGGGCCTGGCCCATGGCCCCTTCCCAGCGCTGCCCAGCCTCCCTGCAATACTTGCAGCCCCCGGGGGGATGTTTTGCTGTGGGCAGTTGCTGTGTTCCTTGTCTTTCTCCCCCTCCCCTCCCCTCCTGGCTTAGTCACTCACCTCTCAGATCTCAGATGCTCTTTTTTGGGGGAAGCCTTGGTTCTCTCCCGGTTTGATCAGGTGCTCCTGTGCTCCCCTGTGCCTTGAGCCTCCCTGCTTCTACTCCTCTGTTGTTGGGCAGTAAGTGCCTCGGGGTGAGGAGTCCTGCTTTGTTCACTTCTGGGACCACGAGGCCCAGGACAGGGTTTGTGCTTGCAAATTATCAAAGAACAGATGACTCTGGGGAAGAAGGGACATTCTGGGGGACCTGGGGATACCAAAACAGCCTTCCCGAATGCAGAACCTTCAAATCAGAGACCCCCTTGGCTGAAATATATGATACGCCGTTTCTTCTTATGCTGTTGTCCTTGAGGAAAACCCCGGGTCCTCTGGGCAGCGCAGCTCTTCCCCCGGAACGGCTTGAGAGCGGGCTGTGGACAAGTGTGGACCAGACAAACGTGCAGAACACTGTACTTCAGTGTCGGCCTTCCCTGTGCAACAAAATAACATCCTACGGGGCATCTCGTTCCTCGGCTGCTGTTCGATACAGAAACACTGTAAAGCTACACTTCAGTCTCCACGTCAGTCATGCGATGATCGAGAGTTCAGAGTGTGTTCAGAAGCCGTTCACAGTCTCCACTGTGTTTCTGTGTTTCAGACGCCGGGAGTGGAGAACCTGCTCATTTAAGACCAGCTGACTTATACCTGTAAAGGGTTAATGGATTCCAAACATTTCTCGGCCCATAAGCAGCCAGGCTGGCCCTCTCCATTCCCGTTTTATAGCCACACACGGAGGCCCAGAGGGAATGCCAGATTTGCCCAGAGTCACAGAACATACAGGAAAGATGCTTCTGGCTTTTTAGCCCGTATGCTGTTTTTGCCAGTTCATTATGGAAGTAGAACCAGGGCTGTTCACTAAAATGCATAGTAACGTTACCTGCATACTTCAGTGGGATGGTCTGGTTTTGTGGATACATTCGACAGCAGATACCTGTTTTCCAAGGATTGCAGGTGTAAACTCTTCCAGGCTTCTCCCTTGCCCCATACAGCTGAGCTGTCTCTAGCATTTCTGACATGGGATCCCCCTACTCGAACACAGACTGTGATGGGGAGTTTACTACCACACAAGGCAGCCCATTTCATGAATGGACAGATCGAATATTTACAATTGTTACATTTTGTTAAAGAGATCCTATTTTTTTTTAAAGAAATCTCACCTTTCAGAGGTTGTAAATGTTTGTCCTCTGTGTATACATATTCATCGATGGCATTTATTGAACGTGTTCTATAATTGGGAACTTTATGGGATATGCGTAAGTATTCTAGGGGCTACTAGAAATTTCTGCTTTTATAATCTAGCTCTTAGGACTTGACAGTGCCAAAGGAAATGTGCTTATTTTTTAGTTAATTTAGTTAATTTAGTTGGAAATTATCTGGACATTAATAGAGCTTAAGTGAGGGGTCCTATAAAGAACTTTGGGAAATGGAATCTGAGTGCTGATGCTGTGTCCTCATGTTCCATGTAGATACTCATTCACTCTGCCATCCATCTACCCACACATCTACCAATCCAATCAACCATCCATCCACCCACCCATCCACCCATCTTCCATCCGCCCAGCTGCCCACCCATCCACCCACCCAATCAACCACCCATTCACCCAGCTGCCCACACACCCACCCACCCAACCAACGACCCAGCCACCCATCCATCAGCCCGCCCAACCATCCATCCATCCATCTGCCTACCCACCCACCTGCCCATCCGCCCACCCATCCATCCAGCCATCTGCCCACCCAGCCACCCGTCCATCCATCCACCCACCCATCTATCCACTCACCCTCCCATCCATCCGTCCATCCATCCACCCAAAAATATTCCTTGAGGGTCTGCAGTAAAGGTGGCCTTAAGTGGATGCTGAGGACACACAGACATGTAAGATGTGTCCTTGCCCCTAGAATGTAGACGGACAAAAAGCAATGGCTATTTTCATGGAAACAACAGAGGTTTCTTTGCCCCGTGTTTTGAGTGTGCAGTTCTCTGAAGGACTCCTTTGTCTTGTTTAGCACCACCTGAAAAAGCTGGAAGGCCGCCGCCTGGATTATGATTATAAAAAGAAGCGAGTAGGTAAGATACCAGATGAAGAAGTCAGACAAGCGGTAGAAAAATTTGAAGAGTCAAAGGAGTTGGCTGAAAGAAGCATGTTTAATTTTTTAGAAAATGATGTAAGTATTTAAACCAAACAGGAGACTTTAATGTGATTAAAAACATTGAATATATGATTAGGACCAACATGAGGAGAAGCTCCGGAGCCTTAGTTTACAAAAGCTTCCAGAATTTTCTGTAGCCATTATCTATCTCCTGCCTCAGAAATAGCTCCGGACATTTGGCAAGCCCCAGCTCAAACCTCAGATCTCGAGAAGTCCTGTTCATCCCAGGATTGCTCCCGAGCTGTGCTCCAGGTGGCCCCGGGGAGGGGGGTCGTTTGGGGAGTTAGATAGCGGACCGGCTTTCGTATTTGAGGCCGTTGCGTGGTGGTTCTGCAGGAGAATGGAAATCCCATATCGTGTGGTCACTGCAGTTTTGCTAAGACTGAGAGAAGCACCGTGTGAGGCAGATGCTTGAGGAGGAGCAGCTCTCTGATGCCTTTCTTGTCATCGTGAACGTTCAGGATATCAGAGCATGATCTACACTGTTCAGCTGTACCTGAGTGGCGGTGCTTGTGAGCTCGGGGATCGTGAAGGTCTCGACACAGATCCCTCAGAAATGCAAAATATTCTGTCATACTCTGATTCCTGCCAGCTTATGTTTGATTTGTCCAAGGGAAGCTAGATTCAGCATACTGAAGAGGCATGGTCACCCCGTCCTGCGCATCCTGAAGGCTGAAGGCTTCCCTCCTTTGCCTCGGTGATGAGGCCTTTTGTGTTTGTTGCTGCCCGATTGGAAGAGCCTTCTGCCACCTGCTTGTCTCCGGCGTCCCTGTCCTAAACTTGGCCTTGGCAGTGTCCTGTGCCATTTTGGTCCAGCCTTAGTTTTGGACCCTCTTTGTTGAACTTTCAAACCTGTGGAGACAAGGTGGAGGATTTATTTATCTGCAAAACCATGTTCTACTTCCAATAGTTCATTAAAAGGTGTATCAAGGTCTCGCATTTTCGAGTTAAGTCAAACAAAACGTACTGAGCAGCCTTTCTTTGCCGTGGTGACGTGTTGGGGAATTACGTTCAGTGTTGACAAGACGTTGATCCTGGAGAAAACAATTTGAAAATCCCCACGTCCACGAAACCTGAGTGCTGAGAAGTACACTCTATTATGCTTCTCCTTTTAATAGTTTATCAGGTTTTTTACATCTTATGGGAAATGGGAAGAGGTGTAACCATTGGCTCTGTTTTTCTTGTTTGTTTATTTTCCCTTAAAAATATCACTTTTCTCTTGAAATTGTCCCGAAGCCATCGGCAATTTTGGTTTTGTTTCGTCTCCGATTGCCGTATTTGATCTTTTGAAGTATTCAGCACGTGGTTTTGGAGTGTGACGTATTGGATGCGTCTGATCCTTACCAGGCCGTGGCAGACGTCGTCCTTCCGGTCCCGTGCCTGGTAGTGGTGGATTTAAACTCTGAGGTTGAATATCGTGTGTCTCACGGCCCGCCTGCCCCGCGTACTTTTTCATTCACGAAGCACGATGATGATGGGCTTTTTGCAAAGCCCTCCATTAGGGGTCTCCTTCGGTTTCTCTGTCTCTGCCAGTTCCCCCAGTTGACCTGTTTTCCCTTCAAGGTCAAGCAGAAGTCAGGAATGATCCCTTCCGTACGGAAACTCGGTCACTGGTCCCTTGGCTGACAGTGACCGTATTCGCAAATGAGTGGACTGCCTCCCACCCCGCCCCGGCACGAGTCAGAGCTAGGTCTTAACTCCAGCCCTGCAGGGGAACTGCAGTGCGTCCCCTGAGGTGTCCTGGGGTGGAGGGTACCCCCGTTCACCTCTGGGGAGCCTGAGCTGCTCCCTCAGGTCCGACAGGCGGTGCTGGCTCGTTTCAGGGATGGCCTGTTGCTTCTGGCCTCTGACAAAAGCCCCTGGAAACCAGCCACGCAGGTGGGAGGAGACCGAGATCAGAAGACAGCTAAGGACTTCGGAGCCGCCTTGGAACGAGGCTGCTTCCCTTTCTCTGGTCTCGTCTCCTTGTGCCATCTTTAACCGCGGGGCTCACCGGGTACTCTGCCTGCTGAGTCCTGCAGGCATGGCCATAGCAGTGCCGAAGCGGTTGGTGGTGATGACAAGGACGATCGTGACAGTGACAAGGGGCCGTGTGCTGAGTGACTCGTGCTGGGGCCTGAGGGGTGCAGGGGTGGCCCCTCAAGCATGGCATGCCTGCTTTCACCGCTTCCCCTTCCTGGGCTTATAGTCGAGGACGCTCACAAGTTGCCGTGTAGGCTCCAGAAGGCTGCCTTCCTTCTGTTCTTGGGGCAGCGGCAATCAGACCCAGAAGGGCACCGTCTTGACCTTTTCCGTGTCGGTGTGTCTGGGCCAGGCCCGGGCGGTCTGGCGGTCCTGTGGATGAGGCACGGTCTAGAAAATCTTCTCCACTTCAGCCCTCGGACCTGACAGGCGGATGCGGAGGTGGTTGGTGTTTGGGGATCAGCGGCAGGTGACTGGTGGGGAAGACAAAGAAGCGGTGCGTGGGGGGAGGACACATTCACGGAGCTCTCAGCCCTGCCCTTGCCCTTCTCTACACCCAGGCCAGCCCCAGGGCCCTGCAGCCCACAGAACCCTGACTTCCTGCTCTCTGTGGGTCACCAGCTCCTGTCCAACCTTTGCCGCTCGGCCCCTTCTATCTGTGGCTGCTGTCTTTCTCGGTGAGGAGGCTCAGGAGGAGGAGCGATGCTTCAGGACGGCTGGGGTTTCTTCCAGGAACCGATCCTGCCATTAAAGATGGCTGGGGTCTTAATTCCCAGATAAACACGGTGGGTCTGCAGGCCCCGCCTTTGTCCAGGGGCTTGGACGGCGCTTGCGCCCGACGTGGCACTTGCCACCGCCCAGGTGCGTGCCTGTTCCCCAGGGACGTGGTGGCAGACAGCCAAGGGCCTGGCGCCTCCTCCAGACACAGGTGGGAGATGTTGGTACCATCGTGAGCTAGAGGTTTGGGGCCGTCAGTCAGAGCTGGCCACCCCTTTGCGTTCTAGGTGAGGAACGGACACAGACGCCAGATTGGAACCAAGGGGCCGCCCTTTTCACTGATGAGAACACCCAGTAATTATACCCTACGGGCCTCCTGGGCAGTGGTGCTGGAGGGGATGACATGGACCTACGCATGTCCAGCTAGGACTTCCGTCCTTCTGTCCTCAGCTGACGAAAGCCACCCTGCTCGGCTATCCAGACACACTCTGAGACATGGGGCCTCTGGTCATGCAGAGCTGGCTTTGGGGGCAGAATAAGCCATCCTGCTAATTAGGGAACATTCCCTGATCTCCTCCCCGGCAGGAGTGAAGAGGGGCTGGAGGAGGTAGATAAGCAGAGCGGCGTGAATGAAGGGGGGGATGGCGTGTCCGGGGCCTGGTGCCACCCGCCCATCTCTGCCTGGCACTGACGGTTCGAACCCCAGAGTCTCACTCTCCAGGGAACAGGGGGGTGGGTGTCTTGTCCAGCCCTCACATCTTGTAGCCGCGGCTAAGACACAAGGAAAGCTTCGCCAGATAACGCCAGAGATCTGCCTGGTTTGAGGAGAGCCCCGACTGGGACGCACAGGGTTGGTTTTTCTGGAATCTCCAAATGCAGATTATGTAACCCTTGTCTAGGATTTTCTGGCCAATGGGCCATTTGTGGGGCTTTCCAGGGGGTGGTTGCTCATCTGTCCTCACATCTGAATTCTCCCAACTGAGAAACAAACAGGGACAGCCGAACAAGGGTCACATACCGGCCCCTTGCCCAGAGGATGGGACTTTCTGGAAATCCGTGTGGGCAGCTTGGGCCTGGGCCCACAATGGGACTCTAGCTACCTACCCCGGGACTGAAGTCTAGACCTTGGGACCCATAGGGGGAGTGAGGTGGGCAGAGCAGAAAGGCAGATCTTGGCGAACCCACATTCTTAGAGAATTCAGACCTCAGAGTCATACTCCACTTATCGCCTATTCAGTGCTGGGTGCAGACACCCTGGTTGTCGGGGGCCCCCTGACTTCCTTGGTCAGACAGAGCACCCCTGTACCTGTGATGTGGAAAGAAGGAAGGGGCGGTGTGAGGGACCCGAATTGGTCACTCCGATATTCCCAAGAAAACTGGCGTTTATTTTCCTGTCTGAGTTTGGCAGAGTTGTGAGTGGGAGAACCAAAGAGAAGTCTCCTTTGGCCCCACACTGGAATCCTCGGTTGTCTTGTCAGTCGGGGCTGGATTGGAGACCTTGGGCATCTCTTCACCTGTTGCTCATTATTCCGTGCACAGATGCAAGCCCGGAGGTGTTTTGGTCCACCAGCTTTCCCGGGAGCCCCGAGGGTTAGGCCTGGCGGGGCTCCCCCTAGGAGAGGGGCCCCTGTGCCCATCACAATTTGCTCTGAGGTGGGGGTGCGGGGAATTGAGCAGGTTGGTTGCCCGCCTTCACCATTTCTTGGGAATGGCCTGTGAACACTCTTCTTCTGTCTTTGCAGAGAAGTCTATTCCTCACCCGTGACATCATGGAATGTAGGTCTTTGACTTTGCAGGAGCCAGAGAGAGCACCTAGAATATCCCCATTCCAGGCCCATGAGGCCAGACACCTGCACTTGTCTCTAGCTCTCTTGGTCCACGTCTCCTGCCTGGGGATCCTCCCTCCATCCGTGGGCTCCTGCAACAAGTGGGGTTACTGGATTGCAGATTCCTGGGTTCTTTCCTTTGGTCCGGGGTGGCATTTTCCTAAATTCATTCCACGGGCTGTAGTAGGTTGCACTGATAATGTTTCTACGCTCAAATGAGTTTGGCAAACCCTCACGTGGACAAAACTAGGCAGGTTTTCTTGATCCCAAGACTTTTCAGAGTCTTTATATGACAATGTGAAAAGTTGGTCTCGGAGAGATTCCTAAGGCAGGGCACACCGGGGAGTTTCTCAAACCTGTTTGACCTTCCGCATCATCATTATTGCTGTCATTTCAAGGGACTGGTGACACGTGGCACAAGGTACATTAGGAAAAACTGGGCTCGCGGAAGGAAGGTGCACCCAAGGAGCAAACCACCTGAAATCTGATTCTGGTTTCACTTCTGCTTAGCTGTTTGCCCCTGGAAAGTCACCTTGACCTACACATGTCAGGAAACCCTTTGGGAATGTGGAGTGGAGAATGGAAGCATAAGGGGCTGTTATCTAGGCTACTGAGTTCATTGCCTTGCTCAGACTTTCTCAGAAACTCTGAGTAAAGCTCTCACCCCATTAGCAAAGGCGTCTAAGATCAGACTCCTCTAGCTTCTGCGGGGAGTCCAGAAGGAGTGGACGTCTTTGATATGACGGAGCAAGAGATCACTTGGATAACCACAAGTCAGATCGAAGATGCTCTCTCCGTTGGAAATACACCGTTTTCAGCTGTGAAAGGGGATGGCTTGTCGCCTTCCAGAAGAGGTGCATTTCCTCGTTCTTGCATGCCAGGCTCGCTGCAGATTCCAGGCATCTGGGTGCAGGGTGTTACCTACTGACATCCCTCTCATCCCTCCTCGTGCCGTGGTCTTCAGGGTGTGCCTCTCCACCCACTTACCTGGCCGCTAACCGGTCCTGTGGTAACTAGTCGCTGAAGGGTCTGAGGAGGAGAGTTCACAGCCCTGCTCCTACTTGGCCACTGTTTCTATAACCTTCTGCAGAGGGCTGATCTTACTACAGGATGCAGTCCTTGGAGCTGTCCTTCCTTTGGGTTCAGCCCAGGTCCTTTGCACTTGGTCTGCAGGTCACCCCAGTGGCTCAGGTCCAATTCAAGTGTCCCTGGGGCCACAGCCCGGGGACTTCTTGTGTTCGTAGTCCACAGTAGTATGGGGACGTAGGTGCTCTGCCTCCATCCCCAGGGCTCAGTACCCCCAACGGCCTCATGTGCTTATAATCAGCCATTGGTTTGCAGCGAACGAGAGGGTTTTGAAGGAGAATGTGCCCACGGGCGACACCCCGGAGACACACTGAGTCTTGCCCCAGGGGAGGGAGCGAGGACTCGCGGAGTGGGGTGGCGTCGGCCGTGAAGCCCGCATGAGGCATCTTCATCCCTCTTACTCTGCCCCCCCGATGTACCTCCTTCTTTGACTCTGACCCTCCTGCCTCCCTCTTCTAGGAACCTATGATGACACTGGGCCACCCAGATAACCCAGGTCATCCTCTAGTTCAAGACCCTTAACTCAATCACACCCACAGAGTCTCTTTTGCCCGGGAAGGTGACATAGTCACAGATTTGGGGAGATGGGCTTGGGCATCTTTGGGGGCCATTTTCCTCTCCACCACAAGCTCTTTCTGGTTCCTTTGCCCCGGGTAGCTTCCTAGTCCTCGCCCCACCATCTGCCAGCACCATGGCCCGTACCTGGACCCTCCCTCCTTCTCCTCTAGCTTACTGGGAAGTCTGAGTTTCTTGCTTCAGGCACCTGGCCAGGAGTGACCCACCGTGACGGCGAGTGCACTTTACTCTGAGCCGGGAGCTCTGTGTGTGTGATGCGTGGTCACACTTCACTCCCAAGGTGGCACCAGAGAGGGGCAGTGTTGTTCTCGGCCCTAAGTAGAGTTACACCTGTCTTCTCATCCCAGGTGACCTTCCCCGAGTCAACAGGTGGATTTGCCACATTGAGTGGTGTGGCCAGTGGAAGAAACGCTTTACCTTCCGGACAGGTACTTGCAAGGCCTGGCTTTATCGCTGCCTTGGTTCTGCCTGTCCAGGTGTTGAATCCGACGTGGGGTTTGGGAAGCAGAGACCACTCGCACGCACCTTGCTGCTTATGGCCCGGGGATAAGCGGAAGCCTCCGTTTTCTGGCACGGGGAGGCACGGAAGCCCCTTGTGGCACCACGTGGCTTCCCGGCCAGCAGGAACTTTGCAGCACCGTCTCTCCAGTGGTTGCATTGAGCACCATGCAGCACCACTGTTCTCTCCCAAGGGGCCTTGGGACTCAGTTCCTTCCCAAAGTCAGCCACCGAACGAATAGTGACAGATGCATCTCTAGGTTACATAACTTGTCTGAGCCAACCAGACAGGAGCTCTGGTGATCTTTCCCTCTCTCCCTCCCTCCCCGTCCCCCATATGTTTCCAGGAATACTCCTTTTTTCACTGCTCCTTTGAAAAGAGAAATGTCAAACATATCTCAAAGTGGGGATTAAAATAGCAGTTAACTTTACTGAAGGCAGTGAGGTGTGGCTCAGATCGGACCCGACCCGCCGCTCCCCCCAGCTGGGGAGCACGGTTCCTGCTTCGGCAGATTCTGCTGTGGTCGAGTTGGGCCGTTAAACTGGACTTGTTTAAACGTGAAAGCCAGAGAAGTGAAATTTAAGAAATCCTTAGGATTTCTGTGGGGCCAGGCTGTCTTTGTTTTGTTCATTGGGTTTTGGGAAATTTAAGGCTAGGCTTGGTGCTCTTCCAGCCCCAGGCGCGGCAAAGTGACTGTAACACAATGGGA
Source organism: Mirounga leonina (assembly GCF_011800145.1). NCBI lineage: Eukaryota > Metazoa > Chordata > Mammalia > Carnivora > Phocidae > Mirounga > Mirounga leonina. The sequence goes on from NW_023270464.1 coordinate 25,481,801, forward strand.
TTTCCTTGTTCGGATGCGGAGCACAGTGGGGCACCAGTGGGATGCTGTGGGTTTCTCAGGTGTGTACTGGGCCGTGTTGATGTGTGCGCAAGGAAAGCGAGTGTAGGGCAGCCGAAGCAGGGTCTGTAGCAACAAATGGAAGCAGCTTGGGTCTTTGAAGGTGGACCAGTCCGTGGTTGGTTTTACGGGGTGAATAAGCAGGGCAGACTCTGCCCTCAAGCTGCTTAGCACGTGGGAATGATGCATAGGCTTTGGGGAAGCTTTGGAAGAGGGGGGATTGATTTTGGTTTGTGACCTTCTCCGGATCTGGAGGTCATGGGGCTCTTGCTGGGGGTCCTTATCACCTCAACCCAGAGGTCCTGCGTCCGAGGCTTGCCAACACCAGCGTCCTGAATCCCGCTTTTCTGGAGCAGCTATTCAGACACATGGGGGAAGCGGGGAAGCTCCCACAGGGGACGCCTCTTCCTCAATCCATGCATCCCCTGGTCTTCCAGCCTTTCTTATGTGATAGAGCTTTTCTACTTTAGTTTTTCCATCGATTCGGGGGACCGAGAGATACAAGAGGCTGTAGAGTTCATTCCTTTCGGCTGTCACGTTTCATGGCCACGATTTTGTGCGGACAGCGAGACACAGGGAGCTGGCAAGTGTTTGCCCTGGTGCCCACCCTCCCCTGGTTTCCTTTCTTATGTGAGAACAGCTTAATTTACTTAGCTTCCTGATTTGACTTAGCTAGAAGATGCCCGAAGAGACATTTCACTAAGGAAGAGGTTCATTTACTCAGTGTTGGCTTCCCATGTCATTGGAAAGCTTTATGTCTCTGTGTTCAGATCCGTGAGCTTTAGAGCACAAAAATCTCTTGAGGGTGTCATCTGATTGGGAAAACCAGCTTCCATTGAGCTAAACCAAATTTTAATCACAAATAAATTTGAACATGGTTTTCCAGAATATACAGCTTTCTACCACCACCCGTGTGATGATGACGCAGCCTAAGGAAATGAAATGGACCAGAGCCGAGGACGACGCGGGGCTTCCCTGCGAAGCTGGGTCTTTGTTGCTGGTCCCGCCTCTCTCTCTCTCTGAACATTACATAGGCCTTGGCATAATTTCCCACTTTTGCTGCAGGTAGAACAAGTCAGCCAGTTGGCCGTGTTCATAGAGGCAGCTTTAGACTATCACAAACAGTCCACGGAGATCCTGCAGGAGTTACAGAGCAATCTGCAGATGCGGTAAGAGCCTTCACGTGCCCTGCCAACCCGGGGCTGCCGAGTAGACTCCATCTGAATCAGTCCCTCCGTCTGCCCCTTCCCGCCGCCCCATTCTGTTTTGAATTTTCTTAGCTGGCTTTCATGGTTGGGTGTGGGATAGCACTGAAGTAATAAGTACGTGGCTCTGGCCAAAGGGACAGAGCTGGGAAAAGCAGTCTGGCGGCTTTTTTCCTTTTGTGTTTCACGAAAGCCCTTTTCCGTGACCTGTGTTCAGGGCAACCTGACAGAGCTGCTCACCCGACAGAGCTGTCCCGGCTTCCTTGCTGATTTGAGGGCTTAAGCCGGGGCGGCGATGGCATGTACCTCCTTGCCAACGTGTAGGGATGTGGAGAAGTGTGAGATGATACGCAGAAAGTATGTAAATATCTGGAAAGTATGTAAATATCCAGGCAGATAGGCCACGTTCGTAATACTGACTCAGAGAGGTACTGAAAGAGTCAAAAATACCTTCTGAACGGTCAAAGGAAGATGGCCGTTCCCCTTAGGTTTTAATGATGATGTATTCTGTATTTCTCTGAAAATTAGTCATATCACACGTAGTAGGCCCAGTAACCCTATTAATTAATATAGTGGGTTAAAAAAACCTACCCCATTCTTGACCAGGTTTGGTAACCGAATATTGTTTTACATGGGATGATGATAGTGAATACGTTTGGAGGGATGTTTGCTTAAATCAATGGCAGATTTCTCAGGTGTGGCCGGTCTCTGAAGCATCCACTTCTTTGCGGGGGGGCATGCATGCAGTGCTCACACGATCACGTTTGTGTATTTCTGTCTCTGCATAAGCAGAAGGGGAGAAAAGGCAGCTAACGTTGCTGGGTGCCCAGTATAACCTGGCACCTGACAGGGGCCTCAGAGACTCTGTGAGAGACCCACACTTTCAAATATATAGCGAAAAACTACGCCGGTAGTCACCGGATATCACCCCCACCACTTTGGGCTACTCACGAACCAATGCGTAAAAATTACCCCCTTCACAACCACCACCTCTCCCCCAAGTTCGTAGGCTCCCCAAGCAGTGCAAACGTACATTTGGAAGCATGGCTTTCTTCATCTGACGTCTGACTGATCTTAAAATGTGTTTTTCAGAATATCAGCTGCATCCAGTGTCCCCAGACGAGAGTATAAGCCACGGCCCATCAAAAGGAGTCCTAGTGAGCTCAATGGGGTGTCCACCACCTCGTCAGCAAAGACAACAGGTAAGATGACCGTTCTGTGTGGCTAGGTGTGCTCTGGAGGGAGGCCTTTGCTTACTGCTGCATTCGGTGTGAGACCCTGAATTTTTTTCTTTAGTTGTTTGGTGAATCCCACTCCCCTTTCCTCTCAGGAATGCTCCTTTTCCTGCTTCCTGGTTTTGGATACTTACGTCAAGTTTCAAAAGTCAAGTTTCAAAAACCGGCACCAGGAAGAATTCCACCACTTACTGCCTTCTGATATGTTAAAACCCTGGCCAGGGCACCAGAGAGCTTCGTGGTCCTCTGTATTTACATTTTGAACTCTTTCAAGATATTTCACTATTTTTTTTTTTTTAAAAAGTTTGAACGAGCATTTGTTGAGCACCTGCTGGATGCTAGGCACCGTCTTAAATGCTGCATCATTATTTTCTCGTTAGATGCATGACACAGATATGTTCTCGGATAAAATGATCCGACGGAGAAAAACAACATTCAATCGGTATAAGTCATGCTGTAGTTTCTCGTGGTCACCTGCTCCGTCCCTGTCCCTTCCCTGGATGTAGCCACGGTTAACAATTTAACCGTGTCTACACTATATACACACGGTTTTAGATTATTTTCTGTTTTTCAAATACAAGATCATACCAGGTGTATTGTTCTGCAGCTTGCTTTCTCTTGGAGTTATTCCCATGTCATGCATATAGATCAGTCTCTATCCCCCTATTTTTTTTTTTTTAAGATTTTATTTATTTATTTGACAGAGAGAGACACGGCGAGAGAGGGAACACAAGCAGGGGGAGTGGGAGAGGGAGAAGCAGGCTTCCTGCGGAGCTGAGAGCCCGATGCAGGACTCGATCCCAGGACCCTGGGATCATGACCTGAGCCGAAGGCAGTCGCTCAACCGACTGAGCCACCCAGGCGCCCTATCCCCCTATTTTTTAATGGCTTCATAGCTTTCCATTATTTATGCCATTTCCCTATTAATGGACGCTAAGGTTGTTTCCAGTTGTTTGCTAAAAGCAATACACTGTATCTGCTTCTATGTGCTGATGGGCAAGTCTTCCTTGGAAGTGAAATTGCTAAGTTAGAGTGAATGCAAATGTTAAATGATAGTAGCTATTGCCAAATGACCTTCCCAAACGGGCTCACTACTCTTGATGTAGTAATGCCTGTTTCCCCATGCCCGGGTCTTTTGACTTCCATTTTTGCCAAGCATTCATGGGTAAAAAAAAAGTATTCAATCTTAATTTGCCTTTCTGTGATAACTAGTGAAGCTGAACTTGTCCCCCACCCTGTAGTTTAGTTTGCCATTTGTATTTTCTTAGGTCTGAACTGTGTGTTCGTGTTAATTCTTTTTCCTTTAGGTTGTTTACTTTGCCTTATTGACTCATACACATTCTTTACGTATGGGGATGTTAATAAGTTTTTTCCCCAGTTTATTGTTGCGTTGTGTGTGTGTGTGTTTTTTTTTTTTTTTTAAGAATTTATTTATTTATTTGACAGAGAGAGACACAGCCTGAGAGGGAACACAAGCAGGGGGAGCGGGAGAGGGAGAAGCAGGCTTCCCGCGGAGCAAGGAGCCCGATGTGGGACTCGATCCCAGGACCCTGGGATCATGACCTGAGCCGAAGGCAGACGCTTAATGACTGAGCCACCCAGGCGCCCGTGTGTGTTTTTTTTTTTAAGTTTTATTTATTTAAATGATCTCTGCACCCAACGTGGGGCTTAAACTCACGACCCCGAGATCAAGAGTTGGATGCTCTTCTAACTGAGCCAGCCAGGGGCCCCTATTGTTGCGATTTTAGAGTTCTTTATATATTCTGAATATAAGTTCTTTGATGAATATGTGGTTTGTAAATATTTTCTTTCACTTTCTAGCTTCTTTTTATTCTTCTAACAGGGTTTTTGGCAGATCAAAAGTTTTTAATTGTGGTGAAGTCATTTCTCATTTCTTCCTTTTAAGATCGTGCTTTTGGCGTAAAGTCTGAGCTTTCTCTGACTGAACAAGTTCTCCTGTGCTTTTTCCCCAGAGTTGTACACGTTTACATTTCAGTCCATGATCCACTCTGAGTTAATTTTTGTACGAGACTGAAGTCGAAGTTCACTTATTTGCCCATGGATTTCAAACCACCTCTTCATAACATACCGGTCCATGGGATTTTCTTCCAACACTGTTGCTATCCTTTAAGATTTCTTTTTCAATTAAAAAATAAAAATGATGGGACTAATATGTGTATATAGTTCTAAAAAGAAAGTGGTGCTACCAGGCCTTTAATGAAAAGCAGCTGTCTCCCTTTCTCCCCTCTCCTCATCTTCATTTCCTGCTCTCAGAAGAACCCACTTTCAGCTCTTTGTTTGGTATGTAGCTCCGTTGTTCTAAATGATATGCTTCTATTGCTAGTTCTTGATTTTTTGGTTTGGGATAAGATCTGTGGTTTCCTGATATGGCAGATGAAGACTGCACTCCCTGTCCTTAGCCTCCCATGAACTTCTCTCCTCACCTCCTCTTTCCTCCTTCCAAGTTACTCATAATCACTGTTTTCATCATGTCACCATCACTTTGACCATGCACAACTCCCCAACCCACGCTGTTATGTTAAATGTCGTTGCCTCTACTTCTTGGTGAAGACATGGGCAGCCCCGTGACTTATCTGGCTCTTCTTGGGTAACGTAAGTCCTCCTCTCGCTTGAGTGCATGGATGCAGGATCTTGATTTGAAGTTGGGCTCCCCCTCAAGCTCTGGCCTATTGTAGGGCAAAGATTGGTGTCAGCAAAGGGATTGTAATTGGCTTCTCCTCTCTTTTTCCATCTACCACTTCTGTTCTTAAAACTCCAGGGAACATATTTCAAGCTCTCTTATGGGTCTTTTTATTTTTATTATTTTTTTTTAGTGTTTTTTTTTTTTTTTAATTCATTTGAGACACAGAGATACAGAGAGAGAGAGAGAAAGCATGAACAGGGAGAGAGGCAGAGGGAGAGGGAGAAACAGGCTCCTCGCTGAGCCAGGAGCCTGATGCGGGGCTCGATCCCAGGACCCTGGGATCATGACCTGAGCTGAAGGCAGACACTTAACCATCTGAGCCACCCAGGTGCCCCATTTTTATTATTTTTTTAAGATTCTATTTATTTATTTGACAGAGAAAGACACAGAGAGAGAAGGAACACAAGCAGGGGGAGCGGGAGAGGGAGAAGCCGGCTTCCTGCGGAGCTGAGAGCCCGATGCAGGACTCGATCCCAGGACCCTGGGATCATGACCTGAGCCGAAGGCAGACACTTAATGTCTGAGCCACCCAGGTGCGCCTCTTACGGGTCTTTTTAAATGTCTCCCTTGACTTGATGTGAAATAGGAAGAATGTAAACACACCCCCCTCTTTCAGGCTCTCCAGAAATTTCTCTAAAAACCCTTTCTGATCTCCATCTCCTGACCCATCTATAGCATAGATAAGGTTGGGATGAAGAGTTGTGAAAACTAGTTTCCTATCTCTTCTAATTTGGTCTTTGTGTTTGTAATTTCTACATGGCAGTCTCCTGTACGTCCATTTTTGTTTTTTAACAGTTCTGAAGCCTCAGCGGTAACATCCATTTTTATATCCTATATCAATATTTACAATGTTAGGAGCATTAAAATAATATTCACAGCTGTATCACACAGTATACTATCATTACATTTCCATTGTCATTCAGCTTTTTATTGTTGGTTACTCTAGCTTCATCATAAGTCTTCAAGTTGGGTGGTGTTAGTCCTCTAACGTTGGTCTTTTTCAAAGCTCTTTGTTTGGGCTGTTCTAGTAGCTTTTCTATGTGAATTTTAGGATTAGCTTTTCAATTTCTATAAAAGAAATCACGCTCAGATTTTGATTTGGTTGAGGTTGAATCTATAAATCAATTCAGTGGGGATTTACAGCTTAACAATATGGAGTTTTCCAGTCTTGAACATAGTCTATTTTCCACTTCAGTTTTCTTAATTTCTCTCTGCCATGTTTTGCTGTTTTCAGCAGATAAGTCTTATACATTTTTAAGTCAGTCTCTCAATACTTCATATTTTTCATGACTTTAAACATTATTTTTATAACATTTCAGTGACCAATTTTTTATTGCTTTGTATAGACATACAGTTGGTTTTTATATATTCATCTTGTGTCCTGCCATGTTGCTAAAGTCACTTATTAGTTTCAGCAGCTTTTTTGTAGATCCTGTAGTTTTTCCATATAGATGATCATGTCATCTACAAATAAAGATTTACTGGATGTTAAGATGCCTTTTATTTGTTTTTCTTGCCTTTTTGTACCTGCTAGAACCTCCAGTATAATGTTGAATAGAATAGTTGGTGCGGACCTGCTTGCCTTGTTCTTGATGTGAGAAGGGTAGCGTTCAGTATCTCATAATTAAGTATGATGTTAGCTGTAGGTTTTTCATAGATGCCTTCTATCAGATTGAATTCCCTTCCAGTCATAGTTTGCTGAGAGTTTTTATCAGGAATGAATTTTTTTGGCATCTATGGAATTGATAATATGTTTTTTCTTTTAGTTGGTTAACATGGTGAGTTATGTTAAATTAATTAAAGCAATCTTATATTCATGGGATAAACCCTTTGTGAGAAAGTTTTTTTTTTAAAGACAATTTTAGAATAGTTTTAGATTTATAGAAAATTTGCAGAGATAGTACACACCATTCCTATGTATGCAAAACTGTTCCCTTATTATTTTTTTCCCTTATTATTAACATCTTATGAGTTTGGTACATCTAGTGAACCTGTATTGCTACATTATTATTAACTAAAGTCTGTACTTTATTCAGATTTCCTTAATTTTTACCTAATGTCCCTTTTCTGTTTCAACATCCCATCCAAGACCAGTGCATTACATTTAGTCATGATATCTGCTTAGACTCCTCTTGGCTGTGATGGTTTCTAAGACTTTCTTTGTTTTTAAGAGCTTGGCAGCTTTGGGGAGTAGTGTTCAGGTATTTTGTAGAATGTCCTTCAGTTGAGATTTGTCTGATATTTTTTTTCATGATGAGACTGGTGATATGGAATTGGGATATGAAATTGGAAGACCACAGAGGCCAAGTGCCATTCTCAGGGTATCAACATGAAATATTACTATTCATGTTAATTGTAATCGATGCTTTTGCTGACCACCTGGCTGAGGCAGTATTTGTCAGCTTTCTCTGTAAAGTTACTCTTTAAAATATTTCCCCGTGCAAAGGTTTTTAACTACAAATTAAATTTCCTTATAGATATGAAGCTATTGAGGTTATCTGTTTCTTTTTGAATGAGCTTTGGTAGTTTGTGCCTTTCATGGCATTTGTCCATTTCATCTAAGTTGCCAGATTTATTGGGATAAAGTTGTTAATATATTCCCTTATTTTCCTTGTAAGATTATATATAGACTTTGTAGTGATGTCACTGCTCTCTTTTCTGATAGGAAATTTGTGTCTTCTCTCTGTGTATAGATGTATCAATCTCAAAGAACCAGTTTTCTGTTGCATTGATTCTCTATTGTTTACTGTTTTCTAGTTCATCGAGTTGCACTTTGCTCTTTATTTTCCGTTTCTTCTTTGAATTTCATTTGCTCTTCATCTACTTTCTTAAGGTTGAGGCTGAGGTCACTGAGTCCTTTCTTCCATCCTAATCTGTGTGTTTAGTGCTGGTTTTTCCCTCGAAGTACTGCTTTAGCAGTGCCCCATAGATCTTGGTATGTTGCCTTCATTTTCATCCTCCTAAAAATAGTTTCTAGTTTCATGTTTGATATCCTCTTTAACCCATGATTTATTTTGAGATATGTTATTTAGTTTCCATATATTTGGGGGGTTTTCCCTATCTTTCTGTTTTAGATTTCCAATTAATTCCATTTTTCTTGGATAACATACTCCAAATGACTTGTACCCTTTAAAATTTTTTAAAACTTCCTTTTTATGACCCAGGATACGATCCATCTTAGTAAATGTTCTTTGCTTGAAATGCACGTGTATTCTGTTCTTGTTGGGTGAAGGGTTCTACAAATGCCAATTTGGTCAAATTGTTTGATAACATAGTTCAAGTCACCTGTACCTTGTGGATATTTTGTCTAGTCTTTTCTATTAATTTTCAGGCAAAGGGCATTGAGATCTCTGACTGTAATTATGAAGTTGTCTCTTCCTGTTCTATCAGAATTCTATCAGAATTGTGGCAGTTCTATCAGAATTATGGGAAGATTGGTTATATTCCCCTCCCCTCCCTTTGTTCTCATTGACCTTTATTTAAATTTGATAACTCATACTGTTTTTAATGATGGGAAATTTTTTTTAATGCTTTAAATATCCTGATCTATTCTCTCTCATTTTTTTCTTTTTAAAATCCTATTAGATGTTGAAACTTTTGTCTTTCTCTTTGGCTCATTTTTTCCTTCTTGCTTTCTAGATTTCTGTTCTTTTTACTTTGTTCTCTGAGAAAATTTCACCTTGTGTATTTTTTTCCTTGTACCTATTCATTTATTTAGCCCATCTATTGAATTTCTTTTTCCAATTGAATAAACTTAAAATAACACAAATTTATTGTCTGTCTTAAGGTTCTGGCGGTTAGAAGTCCTAACATCAAGGTGTTGGTGTTTTTTCAAGAGGCTCTGGGGAAGAATCTGTTACCTTGTCTCATCTACCTTCTAGAGGCTGCCTGCATTCTTTGGCTTGTGGCCCCTCGTTCCATGTTCAAAGCCAGCAGTGGACCATCTTCCAAGCTGTCTGACTTCTGCTTGCATTGTCCTACCTCCTTCTCTGACTCTCACTCTCTTGCCTTCCTCTTCTAAGGTCCCTTGTGATTACATGGTGATAAAATTGGGCCCACCCACGTCATTCAGAGTTATCATTCTGTCTTGAGATCTATAATTTAATCACATCTGCAGATCCCCTTCTGCCATGTAAGGAAGGAATCCACAGGTTCTGGGATGTGGACATCTGGGGTGGGGAGTGGGGAGATGGTTATTACTCTGCTTATCACACCAGTAGTCAGATTTTTAAATTTTAACATGCAATTTGAGAAGTCATTAGATTCTTCATGTCCCTCTAAGAATATTAATCATACTTTCTATGTGTGTGTCTTATTACCACTGCCCACCTCCCCTGGTTGTGAGGGAATAAGGGATGCTCTGCTGAGGGAGGTGCATTGGTTTCTGGTTTTCTGGGTGTTTGCATCCTCACTCCCCTGACTTTGTAGTTCAGGTCCCTGTCCTCATGTCTCCTTCCTGGAGGCAGATGCCTGGGCTCCCCGGTGCTTGGTGGAGACCCGGGATGGGAGGACTCACCTGGCCATTCTTTTCCCAGAATGCCAGCCAGTCATCCAGCTTCCAGTCTGGATGACTTCCACCAACTCTAGGCTTTGGGCATCCTCAGGGCCCACTTCTGGAGCATCTTCGAGAAACATTCTGGGCTTCATTTCTTCCATCTGCCATATCCACTTTCCAGCTATTTCTCACATTCTTCACGATTTCTGGCTGCCAGCAGTGTTCATTCTTGTTTCCCCACGTCACTTGGGAAATTTTAAAAATACCTATTTTACGATTGATGATGATTCGAGATTGAAAGGAAGGCTGCAGTCTTGTACTCAGTCTGTGGTGTCAGCAGCAACCCCCCTCGGGTCCTTCAGCGCGTGTGTCCCCCTGGACGCGTCTCTCTGCTGTTTGTCGCCCGAGGTGGCTTTGGATGCCGAGTGACTATAGACCTCAAGAACCTTGAATCATATCATAGGACAATTATTCTGTTCTCAATTCTTTTTTCATTGTTCTGATTTCAAGGAGGTAAAGCCACAGTTTGGGACTTGAATATTTTTAATGTCAGGTTTTAGCAGAGAAGTTAGGCGTTGGCCTGAAAGCCTTTTTGCAGGCAAGAGTACCCAGCTTGAATTTAATAAAATTGTCTATTTTGGGGGTGCCTGGGTGGCTCAGTCAGCTAAGCGTCTGACTCCTGATTTCGGCTCAGGTGGTGATCTCAGGGTCGAGGGATTGAGTCCTGCATCTGGCTCCGCAGTGGACGTGGAGTCTGCTCGAGGAGTCTCCCTCTCCCTCTGCCCCTCCCCCAGTCAGGGAGCACCACCCATCGTGGACTACTGCATGAGTGAGAGAATCCTATTTTGTCGAGCACTGGTTACACTTTGGGGTCTTTAAAAAAAAAAAAGACAGAAACTGGTATTATTCTAATAGGATACAAAAGAACTCTCCAGGGTACTATGCCTGGGTGTGCTCTTGACAATATTTTAATGAAGTCAATTTTATTCGAATAACTTCAAAGATTTTTCTTTTGAGAGAGAAAAAGAGAGAGCAAATAACTTTAAATGAAATGTTACGTCAAAGATGTAAATTGAAAACTAGTGCCGCATGCCATAGAGACTGTAACCAGGAGACTAATGATGATGGAAAATACACAATTTTTTTTGAGAGAGAGAGCGTGCGCACGCGACTGGGCAGAACGTGCCCTCCTCAATACCCATCACCAGGCTAACCCATCCTCCCACCCTGAAGGCCACCTTCTTTCTTCCTCTTCTTGCCTAGCCTTCCTTACCTTATGGAGGCTACCTGAGGCCGTCTCAATCAGTAGGTGAGTGGGAGTGGGGAGGCAATGCCTTTTGTTTCATCTTTGCTGCAGAACTGGGTCTTTCATTTGGCTTAGAGAGTCTCAGAATGATTTGGAATAACAGCCTGCTTGTCTTCTGTTCTTTGGGACAGAGAAGCAGTTAGGTTTTCTCAATGTGCTGGGCTCCCACCTCTGATCTTTCTCTCTTCCCTTGTATCTTTGCTTACAAACCAGGCAGTTCTTGTCTTTCTTATAATAATTTGCTGGATGCACCAAGAAGGACTCATGTACACTAACATTTTATTTTATCCAGCTTTTTTCTTCAGAGCTGCTGGTATGCAGTGTGCTTTCAAAGGTATCATAGGCAACAGTTTCACTGAATGTTTTGCCATGACCTGACGAGGGTCAGCGGCTTTCACGCCTCTTATACCTGCTTCTTCCTCATCACTGGCTGCCCACTGCTTCAGCATCCCAAACTTGATGGTGAGAACACCCCACTGCTGGCACTAGGTTGTGTTAGGTAAGAGTAGTTAATGTTCCACAGAGACTCCAAAAAACAGTGGTTCAAAAGGTAGGAATTAAGAGTGGGCTGGAGATTCCTCTTTAGGAAATGAGCCCTAAATGGCTCACATCACTCCCACTCCCAGCCTGGCAAGAGCAGAGTCTGATGGCCGTACCTGGCTGCAAAGGCTGGGGAGGGAGAGGGAAGCTGGAGAGCCACATCCTACCTGTGTCCATATTCCTGGGGAAGAAAGCCAGCGTGGGTTTTGGTGGTTAGCTTGTGGTTTCTACCGCGGACATCTACTACACGTTTGTTGAGGAAGAAAACATCTGTTCTGTCTCCCACTGACCTCTCTGTAGGGTCCCACGTAATTCGTTTCCGTTAGGGGGTGGCCGACGCCCATGCCCACACTGCTAGTGGGAATGCATGTTAAGGTAACTTAGGAGTTGGCAGATGTCTTCTGTCGGGGGTCAAGTGGTAAATCCTTTAGGCTTCGTGGGCTCACCTCTATTGTAGCCATGTGACTCCGTTAGAAGCGGCCATAGACAATCTGAAAATGAATGAGCAAGGCTGTGTTCCATTAAAACATTATTTGGCCTGCAGGCCATACGTAGTTTGCCGAGCCCTGGGGTGACTCACTGGGAAATCAATTTAGCAGTATCTGTCGAAATTAATAAAAATGTTTATGCATTCTCAGTGGCTTCATTCCCAGAAATGTATCCTAAGGAAGTAATTTAAGCAATAGCCTATTCGTCCAGCTGTTGCAGCACTGTCTAGAGACATGAAAAGTCAGAAGTGAAAATAACCTAATGACCGGTGTTTGTTTATAGATATTTGTCAATACTAGGATACTGGTTAAGTAGATAATGGTACATCAAATGGGATGTTATGTAGCTATTCAAATGCATTCACATGGAAATTAGGTAGAAACAAAAATGTTCATGGTGTGATGGTTGAGGGGAAAAGAAAGACACCAAGTTGTAAGTATAGTGTGATGACAGTTTGATGACAGTTTTGCAAGTCGACATCTGTGTGTAGCCCAGGTTAAAGGGTAGTAGGATTATGGGCGATATTTTCCTGTTTTCAGGATTTTCTTTAATATTTGAATAAAAGATGTATTTAATAATGGAAAATTGATGGACCTCAAGAAAAGGTATACTTCCTTCTTTAAAGAAATTGTGCACCACATTTTTTTTTAAAGATTTTATTTATTTATTTGACAGAGAGGGAACACCAGCAGGGAGAGTGGGAGAGGGAGAAGCAGGCTTCCCACGGAGCAGGGAGCCCGATGTGGGGCTCGATCCCAGGACTGAGCCACCCAGGCGCCCCTGTGCACCACATTTTGTTCCCTGTTTTCCCTGGCCCCCGGGAAGCTCAGTGCCAGATGCGAAGGACCAGCACAGGGACCGTTGACGTGCATGCAGCCGCCTCACGCTCCCCTCCTCCCCTTACGTCAGGGCCACCATGTATCCTCGTTCGCTTGGCAAAGGCGCAAGCGAACTGCCCCAAGACAGTCCTGTGTCTGTCGCTTTAGTTTAGTTTTTAATAATGCCCTCCTTTTACTCTTGAAAGTTCTCTTGTTTGGATGAAAATCTATTGTTTCCCTAGTGTTTGTGGCTTTGCTTTTCGACTTCTGGTCCAGAAACACTGTATTCTGAATATGTGTGTTATTGTAAGCCACTTCAAAATTTCTGTTTGGAAAGAAGCTGGGTAGAAAAACAAACTAAGTGGGTGTCTGGGTGGCTCAGTTGGTTAAGCGACTGCCTTCAGCTCAGGTCATGATCTTGGAGTCCCTGGATCGAGTCCCACATCGGGCTCCCTGCTCGGCGGGGAGCCTGCTTCTCCCTCTAACCCTCGCCCCTCTCATGTACTCTCTCTCTCTCTCATTCTCGCTCTCTCAAATAAATAAATAAATCTTTAAAAGAAAAACTAAGTAAAAACTTTGAAAATGCATCCAACCCCAGGCTGCCCATTGCCCGCCCTCCCCGCAGTCTGTTGTATCTGAGTGGAGCACAGCTAGCAGACCCCAGAACCGAGGGTCCAGCTCCCGGGCTGCCATGCTCTCATCGAGGGAGAACTCAGCTCTTCTTTGACGAAGGGTGTCCTCATCTACCTGTAGCGGTACTAACTTGGACCTCTCAGACTGGCAGTGTGGGAAGTGTGGTCCTCTATAATAGTGAAGAAGTATTTTAACCAAAGTATCACTCAAGGGCATAAGGACATAGCATTTGAGTGCCAAAAATATGCCAGGTATATATTATCTGATGATGAGAGATATATATCTCATTTCATGGCCATAACAATATTGCAAGGAAGTGGTAACAGTAGAAAATAAAATAGTAACAATAATAATGTAACAATATAGCAGTTGCAGGCGCCTGGGTGGCTCAGTTGGTTAAGCGACTGCCTTCAGCTCAGGTCGTGATCCTGGAGTCCCGGATCGAGTCCCGCATCGGGCTCCCTGCTCAGCGGGGGTCTGCTTCTCCCTCTGACCCTCTTCCCTCTCGTGCTCTCTGTCTCTCATTCTCTCTCTCTCAAATAAATGAATAAAATCTTTAAAAAAAAAAAAATACAGCAGTTGCACTTACCGAGTACTTACTATGGGTCAGCTAATGTACTAAAGACTTCCTACACATTTCTCATGCGGTTATTATGCCCCTTTTACAGATGAGTAAGTGGAGGCTCGTAGAGGTTAAGTGAGATTTTCTCAAGGCCGCAGAGGCCGTAAGTAGCAGAGCTGGACCCTTTACCTTCTAGATTTTCACTTTATATCCTTAAGGAGGAATACTGGGGAACATTTAAAATGTACGAGAGCATTGGGAATGATTTATTTCCAAGATTCCTGATGGCGGGGAATCCGTAGCCAGCAAGTGGTTGCAAAGGGAGTCTGCATCTCACTTGGAAGAAGAAAATGCTGATAGGGCAGTGAGTTCTTTGGCTTTCTCATCCAGACTGCGCATGTCATTGCTTTTGTCCCCTCCTTCTTGGCCAGTAGCTAGGTCCCTGGGCAGATTAAGTTGTTAGAAGAGCGATGGTCAGCCAGAGATCACAGATGTGCAAAAGACGGCTCTTCCGAAGGCTTTGTGTCCAATGGCTGGACTCTCCACCACGGCCCTTCCCAGGCGGCCTCTCTGAAATTGCCCTTTGGCAGTGGCTTTAGCCCCCGACTCCAGCATTGGGCTGCGGTGATTTGTGGGCGGAATTTGCGAGCGTAAAGCGGTCCTGTACTGTTTGTTTCTGGGGCATAGTTTCAAAAGAAAATGGCATTTTATAGCCTGTATTAATGGGAAATTACTTTCCATTAGGATTCTGACTGATTTGCACATAATGTTTATAAAGTAAAGGAAAAATGTCAAGCATTTCACTAACAATTTAAAGCAAAGCTCACGGGACTGTGCCAGGAACGCATTCCAAGAACATTTTCTTCATCATTTCTTTCTAAAGAAACAGAAAAGAGGGAGATGAAAGGATGCAGGTCAATTAAGCAGAATCCATTGTGGGACTGAGATGGAATCTTTGATAATACACTTCTCGCTGCCTAAGAGAAAGAATAAAGTGAGCCAGGAGCAGGGAAGGGGGTGCGGGCGGTGGAAGTCACATCTTGAGATGATGGATTGCAGGCAGAACCAAGTTCAGCCCTGGCTTGGAGGACACACAGCCCGTCCAAGCTCAGGCACGTGGGGTCACCACGCTTCATCAGCATGTGCTGCTCCCGTGTCCCCAAAGAGATGACAGGGCCAAGAAAAGTCCCCCGGACTGAAATGTGTGCCTGCATTGTTCCCAGAAAACCCTCGGTTTTGAAGAAAATAGTGGAGGAGTTTGCAGCCTAGGCTCACACGTCTTCCCCGCCCCAGCTCATGGGTATCTGGCCCCTCGTTGTCACTTACGGAATTAGAAAAAGTATACTTTGCATTTTTTATCAACTCATTTATTTATGAGGGTTTTTTTTTCCCCCATTTAAGTTCTTAAAGAGGGTGTCACTTTATATAATTACAACTTAGGGTTAATACGTTCCAGCTTGAGGTCGACTTTGAAAATATGGAAGGCTGAGGGTAGTGAACACGTGTGGGTTCCAAGTGTGCACTATGGGTATTTCAGAGCGAGGCAAAATAAATCTCTCAAATGGCTTCTATGAGGACATTCTCACTCCCTCCAGGTATAAAAGAGACTTTTATAAAGTTCTTAACACTGCTAAGGGGCTCGGAAATAATGTCTAGAGTCTGAGTCGTTCGCCTCATCAGAGCAAAAATCTCTGGGATTACATTAGAAAATAAACATTTATTCAAAAGTCAAGTGTGAAGTTCGAAACTTGAAGAAGACGAGCACTTTGCGAATAGAAATATATGCTTTTTTTTTTTTTTTACCTAAATTTCCAAAGAGGAAATTAAAATTGTCACTCAGCAGGGACAGCAATGATTGCTCAGTGGCCAGGTTGTTTCTTGCTTTTTCTTCTTTCCTTCCCATAGCTTTCTGGTTTGTTTTGCTCTCACCAGCCCTCCCCCCATATGCATTTCTGTACATTATCAGCCGTGGGCCGGTCAGCACTATTTTGACAAGAGAGAAACAAGGAAACAGGAGTCCTGCAGTATAGCTCAGAATCTGGCACTCATTAGCTGTGTGACTTTGGGTGAGTTTCTTAACTTCTCTGGGCGGATTTGAACTTGTCCCTAAATGAAGTGATTGGACTGAACACATTGCAAGTTTCTTCCCCTCTCAATGCTATGGCTGCTGCAGTTCTATTTTATGAGTATTTAGCATTCTTAAAAACTTGAGAGGTGCACAGATTGAACATTTTATATGTTCTCTGTTTAAAAAAATATTTCTTTAAAACGATGAAATGTGAGCTATGATTCTTATTGTTGCTCAGTAGCCACTGGTTCAGGAAAGGGGAAGAGTCCTTCTCTTATTTTTCATCCCCAAGGAAGCTTTAGAGGGAAAGGCTTTCTCACTGCAGGGAATGGCTTTCTGTAATTCTTTTAAACAGTCTGTAAAAAGAATTTTCGGAAAGCCGTAAGGTGTAACTTCTAATTTAGCAGTGGGAACTTTAATACCACATGGCTGAAATGATGGCATGATTTTATTATCTCAAATGCCGCCTATTTAAAAATTTTGATATTCTGCAATGATGATGTATTTGGTCTTTAGGTTAAAATTTGAAATGCCATCATCTCATCACCTAAATATTAATATAGGTACTTATGTTTTTTAAAAATCGTGTAGAAGTCGATGTTTCCAGGGATAACACATAGGGCAGCTATAGGGCACAGTCCCAGAGGACTTTATGTTTGAATCCACGAGAATGACCCCCTGGAGTTGTCCTGTGGGTGTGGTCCCAGCTGTAAACCCCAATGCCAGATTAGGGGGTGAGAAACACTGGGGAAGCGTAAGAAAGCAGTGCCAGGTCAGACCTGGCACCAGGTGGCTGTCACCGGACCTCCACGACAGGTGCACAAAAGGGAAGAGGTGAGTCTATAGCCAAGTGCCAAATACTTGCCCTGTCCAAAGGGGCACTGGCTGTCAGAAGCAGCTGTTTGTTGCCCAGGAATATGGGCCCAGAAGAGCCGGCCTTTCTGATTTTTCAAGAGAAGCCAGAAATCATATATTTGTTTACATGCAAGCTCCTGATTTTTAGATATTGGTAACTAAGCCACACTGTATGGAGCAAGGAGCAAGCCAAACAAAACCCATCTGCGAGCTTGAACTCCATGCCATTGGCCAGGAAGCCACCTCTGATTAAGGCCACAGTGTGTCTTCGGCTCTCCCTTCACTCGGAGTGCCAAAGACAGCCCACAAACATGGGACCTGGTGGTCCCAGGAAGCTTTGGAGATAACGTCTCAGGACAAGCAAGGCTGTGCAAGGGTGGGGGCGCACAAAGCTTATTGCTCACACCCATCTCCTGCAGCCCGTGTAAGTTGTGGAGGATTGGAATTCAGGTTAAAACAAATCACACATGCTTATTTTTATGGGTTACAGTATAATGATGAAGTTTGAGTTTCCCTGACAAGGGATTTCAATAAAACACATCTCCTGTGGACACATACAGTGTTCCTGTTTCTAGAAAGACAGTTCGTAGGCTTTCACTAGACTTTTCATAGTAATTTAGTACTTTACTTGTCTTAGTTAGCTTGGGCGGCTATAACAGAATACCACAGACCAGGGGGCTCGAACAACAAACACTTATTTCTCCCAGTGCTGAGGCTGGGAGATCCGAGATCAGAGTGCCACCAGATGCTGCGTCTGGTGAGGGTCCGCTTCCTGGTTCACGGAGGGCCGTCTTCTTGTCCTGATAGGGCAGCATTGTCCCATTCAGGAGGGTCACCCTCATGAACCTAATCACCTTCCCGAAGACCCACATGTCACTGCCCCGGGGATTAGGGCTTCGACATATGAATTCGGAGGGGATGCAGACATTCAATCCATAGCATTAACCATAGATTAAGGCATAAAATTTGCAGGTAAGAAAATCAGGGCCCAGGGGTGACCTAATCCAGAGCTAGAAACCAGGGATCTGAAGTTCCCATGTAGTTTATTACCAGCGGACAAAAATAGCATGTTAGCGGTGGTGAACAAAATGGTTTTCATGGTATTTATTACAATTCCGCACCAGTGCTGTGTCTGGGTCAGCTGAAGGGACGGTGTTTAGCTTCCAAAGAATTTTTCTGCGAGTGCTTGAGATTTTAGATCGGGAAAAGAGAAATTACAATTTGAACCAAAAATGTTCATTCTAATTCAAAAGAGACGGTATCTCATAGGTTGAGTGGGGTGCCTGGCCGGGAGGGAGTACGCACTCATTGAGTGTCTGAGAGGAGTCTGAACCGGAAATAAATTGGAAAGTGTGAATCCATTCTGTGCCCCAGTGTGTTAAGAGGTGAACTACCCTGTCATCCTACGTTGCAGGCATGGCCAGGTCTCCCTCCAGAGGGAGGCTCGGGTCCCATTCTCGGTGGGGGTAACTCCACCCGTTAACAGGAAACTTCCTCTCTGCTCCTCAGCAGCCCCACGGGTGCGTGACCTTCCAGACTTCAGACCGGGAAGTGGGCAGAATGTGAGCCTACCCGGCCCAGATGGGTGTCACCTGCCGGCCTCACCATTAGGTGGGCTGTGGGGTCACAGGGAGGCCCAGGTCCTGGCTCTCACTCCCTCCTTCTGGGTCTCAGTTTCCCCTTCGAGAGAACAGGAATTACCACCCTGACCACCCAGGGTTATTCTAAGATCACCTCGATCAGAGGTGCTGGGCCCACCCGGTGCTGGCCGCCGAGCAAGAGCCCACCCCCTGATGGCTGTTCGTGTTACCTAACTGGTTATCTGATTTCTTAGCCTACAGCAGACTGGAAGCAGCAGATTAGGAAGGCCGAGGGACTGCTTCGGGAAGGCCCACTGACGGCAGAAAAGTGACAGGTCGCAGCCCAGCGACAAGGGAGGCAAGAGAAAGACTAAAAAAAAAAAAAAAGCAGGAACAAAAAGTCAAAAGGCACAGCAGTCGGGGGCATTTACTAAAAGACAAAGAGCCTCCTCAGGTCAGTAGCTTCAGCAGACGCCATACCTCGTTCCCTGATAGGCACGCACGTCGATAGCAGTTTATGAATCACTTCTCTCTCTGTCCCCTTTCCCTTCCAAAAAACAGGAGTGGGGGAGTGGGGGGCATCATAGCTTGCCTTTCAGTGGGGATGCTCTGTCCCGGGTCCCTCCAGGGAATGAAATCCCCAGAGTCAGGGCAGGCAGAGAAGAGTGAGCAGGGGGCTCCTTTGAGGGTCTGAAAGGGACCCAGGTTTAAGTCCAGCAAAAGAGTGGCGATGTTTTCGTGCTACCGAGAGAAGGATGCCCCCTGTCGTGCCGACCACTCCCTGCCTCTCCCCATCCATGGCAGTCAGCACCAGGAGGAGAAATCCAGCCCTGGAGAACCAGCCCCCAGATCCTGGCACGTGGCAAAGGAAGCGGGGAGAGAGCACAGGAGTAGACCGGGCTGCAGAAATG
Organism: Mirounga leonina; assembly: GCF_011800145.1. Lineage (NCBI taxonomy): Eukaryota > Metazoa > Chordata > Mammalia > Carnivora > Phocidae > Mirounga > Mirounga leonina. The sequence goes on from NW_023270464.1 coordinate 25,501,259, forward strand.
CCAGGCTCATCGGATGCCACGTCCACTCTGGTGGCTAATCCACCACCCGGAGTCTACTCCAGTATTTGCTTTGTTTTTTTTGTTTTTTAATTGAAGCCTGAGCTGCTCCTTTGAAGCAGGGGCTCAGGCAGAAGAAAACAGGACAGAGAATAAGTACCCAAAGGACATCCCTGGAGTATGTGGGACCTGGGTAGACCTTTGAGGACCAGGGAGGGATTTAGGGAAGAATGCTCCCAAAGAGCATTGCAGGGCCTGGGAGCTCCCCAGAGCATGCCAAGCTGAGGACGCACAGGCTCACCAAGCCCAACTGATAGACCCCGCTCCCTACCCTCACCCCCACCCTCGGCTTGGGGTTGGCTCAGAAACTGAGTGGGGATGAACTCACAGGCTAATGATTTTCAGATCAAGAGCAGACTGTGGGCCCAGATGGAGGTCAAGTCTCAGCCTCATTGCTGAACTGCTTTGAACCTGTGTATGCCTTAATTTCTCCATCCATCAAACTGGGGGGAGTAAAGTACCAAAGTAAATCCACTGATGTCAGTGAGGCACTTAGAATTTTGTCCTGGCACTGAGGGTTATGATGTCATCCCCGTTGCTGACGGGGGCTGAGGACCATGGGACCACCACCGGGATGAGATGTGCGAGGCATCTCTGTATGAGTGCATAGCCCTCTGCATCGGGGACTTGGGGAAACAGAAGGTGGGGTGGGGAAGGGCACTCCCCAGAATTTCAGTGTTGTGAAAATAGTAAGAGGGGACCCCATATTGTTAGGAGCTGGGCCACATTATTGCCGAGAGGGAAAGGAAACGTATTTTAGGGAGAACGCGATTTCCCTACCCATTGTGCATTCCTGTTGCAGTACGTACTCAACCAGCCCCCTTGAAACTCTTGTGTTCTGGTGTCCTTTGTTTCTTTTTTTCTCCTAATGGGGTGGATCAGAACTTGAATAATAAATATTCAACAGGGACACTCCCTTTTCTCTGTTAAAATAATCTTTGTTTCGGTGCTTTAACAAGGAAGTCTGTGTTTTTCCCACCTCTACTCATGTTACGTTAAGCCAGGTCTCGGGAGTAAGAGAAAATAAACACGACCGCTCGGCCAGGGCGGGCGGGCAGGCGGAGGCAGCGTCCTGGCTGGGCAGCCCAGGCTGGGGCTGGGGGCGTCAGACCGGACAGCACGGGCCTCCTCATCAGCCGCCGGGTGCACGGGCGGTCAAGGGGCAGCAGCCGCAAGACCCCAGGGGACAAAAGGAACGAGTTGTCCCCAGAGCTGGGACACTGGGGAGGACCCATCTTTCCTTACGGGAAGGTTTCAGCAGAAGTGCTGGCTTCCGGTCGTGGGAAACCGGGCCCCCGGGCACCGTGCAGGTGTTTGTGTCTGGTCTCTGGGGAGAGGCAGCCTGTTCTGCCTGGCCCTGTGGGCTCCGTCCGTGCTGCCTCTGACTTCTTCTCTCTTGTGGAGAGGGAAGCTTCCTCTGTGATCACTTCGGGGGGCAGAAACTTTACTTCTCTTCAAGTGAACTGAACTTGCTTATGAGTCTCCATTTAGACCGGTGGCGGAAACAAGTTAATCTTTTTTCCATTTCTGCTGTTGGCCAAAAAAAAAGAAAAAGAAAAAAAAATTAATCTTTTTTCCATCTCTTCTAATGGTGGAAAAAAACCATAATCTTGCCATTTCAAGGTAACTCGGTCTCTTTCAAGAGAAAGTAGACTATACATTTATTACTTGGTCAATTTAGGACTTAAACCCAGTCAGTTCCGTTGAGACTCCCCGTCAGGGCTGTTGGTCTTTCTCACAGACCCTCTCCTCCGCACGCCTCTCGCCCAAGACGGTGCCCGGATATCAGGGGACGTTGCCCAGATGTCATGGTGGCAGGTGAGGAGGCTGGTCTGGGTCTGAACTGCTCACACAGCTGAGATAACTTGTCACTCCAGGCCCGGCTCCGTGGTCCAAGCCTCTGGCTCTAGCTTGTGGGGTCTCTGCATCCTGTGTGCCTGCCCCCAGGCCATCTCTGGTCCAGCTGCCCCCCCCAGCACCTCCTCACTTCCTGGGGGGACTTAAGATTTGTTCACAGTTCATGGGGAGACAGGGGTGGCTCCCTCAGGCCCCTTCCTGCATAATTACACCACCCCACCATGTTGGTTCAGAGCACTTGGGGGACCTGCCTTCTCCCAGAGTTCCAGTGGGAAGTGGGGCCTAATACCCCCCGCCCCGCCCCGGGGTGGAATCAGGGGAGCATTTCAACCTTCTTGCCCACCCTCTTCTCTCTCCAGCCCCTTCCCGCCTCTAGAAAGAGCTTCTATGTCTTCTCAGGTGGCAGGAGACAGCCCTTCCCTCTCCACGGCTTGAAATAAAATTTCCATGCTCCGCGTTCTTCAGATCCTGGTTCCTTGGACTCCAGAAGTCAGCCTATCTGTCTGTCTCTCTCTCTGCCTCTTAAATCTCATTAAAGCCTACCTGGCTCTGGCATGGGCCTGAAAGCCTGTAAACCTTGGCTTTGACACCAGTTTGCAGCTGAAATGGCGTGATTTTGGAACCTAGAAGTTGTAACATTGACTGCGTTGTTCATGTGCAGGGTCTCCTCTCTCCCTAAAGTAAGGGAGGCCACAGCTCCTCGGGCGGAAGGCCCCCGACAGCAGAAGTGACCCAGCTTGACAAACGCACTGGATGATATTCCGGGATATGGTCCTGCTTGCATAGTTTAGGACAGCCAGCCGGAGCTCTGGTCGGCGTGGGTTTCCCTGGTGCTGTTAGAACTGCGTGTGGTGCTGGCCGGAGAGCCAGGTGCTCACGTCTTACCTGAGTCAGGGGACTTTGGACTGCATCATTACGCCACCCCACCGCCTCTCAGGAGAGACGCCATGTTTTGGGTTCACTTGCTGATGGAGTGTGATATGAGTGCTGGTCGCTTTCCAGCTCTTAGAAAATCAAAGTGGGCAGTGTGGCAATGGTCCCTTGCCTAGAATAAATGAAGTGCGAAGTGAGTAATGTGTCTTTTCCCTGATTTGTTCAGTGTGTGTGCCGGGAGTGCACATTTATGTGCATGCAGCTGGTGGGTAGGGTGAGTGCGTGCCTGCCATTCAGCATTGATTTTAGTCACTGCAGGTAGGTAGCTTGCAGAGTCAATGGGAGGAAAAAATAGATGTAGTTAGACCCGTAGTCAGTGTGATAGCCCATAAAATGTCTTGGCAACCCTTAGCGGCGTCACAGATCATGTAGGAGGTGACATCAGCAGGATGGATCCCAGGCTGGGAGCCCTGGTGTCTGGTTCTGGCTTTGCCATTAGTCCTGGGGCTGTTAATGACCTCTTGGAGGTATCACTGCCTCTTCTTCAAAAAGAGAACGGTCCATGGAAGACCACCAAATACCCTCATAGCACTAACATTTCATGTTCATGGAAATGCTTTCCAAGACGACCGTGTGGTTTGGCACCTGACTCCATCTCCCTGTTCAATGCGCCGGGAGAGCAAGACTTGCTAAAAGGATAGTAATCACTTTTATAGACCACATTAAAACAGGTATTCGTTAATAAAGTTGACTTTGACTCAACAGCCCAGGTTGGTATGGATTTCCAGTACCCCAGCTCGCCCATCTAGGCATTGCATTTCCAAAGGAAAATGAAAAGTTCTGCATGCTAAACACTCCATTTCCCAATGCTCTGAAGCAACTGAATGTCGTTCTGTTCAAATTCAAGATAATGAACTGGACCTCCGTGTTGAAGTCCTTCCACGGCCATCATTAGGACAAAAGGAATATACAAAGTTGGGGTGGGATGGAGGTATGTCATGGAAGGAGCCATCCAAATGCTAGAAACATCACATACGTTCTAGAGACGATAGTGCATGTGGATTTAGGTTCTAAAAGGCTCATCTACCTGGAAGTTACCACGTGGGAAGGAGCTTCTTCTCCAGAGAGGGAGAAGTGGGTCTCCTCCCTTTCCCTACCAGCTGAAATTCCTCGACACTCCCAAGCTCTGGTTGAAGAAAGCAGAGGGAAAGGCTGTTCAGCGGGTGATTTACAACCTCCCTTGGACAGTGGAGACACCTGAAAATTTTTAAAACTCCTGAGGCCCAGGTCCCACCACCAGAGCTTCTGATTTAATTGGCCCGAGGCTAATGAAAGCTCACTAAAAGCAGTGAGCTTTTTAGTCTGCTGCCATGTTGAGAGCCACGATGACGGGAAGACAGCGGGGCCATCTTAGCCCCACTGGGGAACTTCACTGATAAACAGCCCGCAAGTGAAGGAGTGCCTGGCTTCCACTCCCACCCGGGTGTGGACAGAGTGCTGGCAAAGGTCAGGAGCGGGGCTGGCACTGAAGGAGGGCCTCCCCGTCCGTCAGAGAGACAAACGGGTCCCACGCAGGGATTTGCTGCCCAGGAGGGGCTTCTTCTTTGACCAACCAGAGAAATACCCAAATTTATATTCTCTTTACGGGGACATGAAAGATTTGGTGAGGAAGGAACATAATCTTTAGCAGAACTTGTTTCGACTCTCAAAAGTAGAGAGAGACAAAGAAAGAAGGATGTTTCATAATCACAGAAAAAGGCAGTAAGAACAGAAAGCGTAAAATAGGATGGCAGAGGTGAGATGACATACACGGATATTTCAGTCCTGTGTGGGGATTCGGCTCGTCTTAAAGGACGTGGACCGTGCACCTGGCATGGTCCAGCCCTGGGACACTGCTTCGCATCTTTGCAGACCTCGCTCTGCTGGCGTGGCGAGAGAAACTGGGCCGTGACGAGTTGGCTGTGGGTAGTGTGGGGGCCTCCCCGGTCTCCTTCTGGATGGCCTGTTCTGCCTTCCGGCGGTCGCCTCTGCCCGTGGGGTGGTTGCTGGGTAGACAGGGTGTGTCGTCTTCATGGGGTGGGGCTTGGCTTCCTTCCAGCTCCATCTTCCCTGGGACAGTCATGTCTGCTCTGAACTCACCAGTGGTCCATGCCCTTGACCTCTCTGGGTCGGGCATCACCTCCCCTGGCCGGGGTAGCCTCTCTGCTCCTCATCCTCCTGCCTCAGCTCGGAATCATGAGAATCACTGAGGCCACACGTCCCTGTGAGAGGCTGTGGTGACCTGGACGGGGATGACCCCCTCTCCTTCCCAGGCACTCTTAGGTCACTATCATAAACTGTCGGAGAAAGCATTCTACATGCAGAAATCCATAAGCCAAGATAATTGGGGGCAAGTTTTTTCAAATCTTCAACCTCGAAGATTTTAGAAAATAGAAAAAAAGGTCTATTTTATAAAAGCTGACATGCTCTGATATCAAAGCCTGACCAGAATATAAAGTGGGAGTGATTTCACTTTTAAATACAGATGCAAAATTCTTAAACAGTAACAAACCCAGTCTAGCTCTAGGATAAAAGTATCACCCACGAGTAAGTGGTTCCTCTAGGGCCTGCAGTGGTCATCACTCATTAAAAATATTCTAGGGCTGCCTGGGTGGCTCAGGCAGTTAAGCAGCTGACTCTGGATTTCGGCTCAGGTGCTGATCTCAGCGTCCTGGGATCAAGCCCCATGTCAGCTCCATGCTAGGGAGGGAGTCTGCTTGAGGACACTCTCTCTCTTTCTGCCTCTCCCCCTGCCTATGCAAATAAATACATCTATGGAAAGAATATTCTAAAACTAATCTTAATATTAAAAAAATATGATCCAGTTAACATCAAAATGAGATTTTTTTTTTTTAAAGTAATCTCTGTGCCCAATGTGGGGCTTAAACTCACCACCTGAAATCAAGAGTTATATGTTGTACCAGTTGAGCTAGCCAGGTGCCCCCAAAATGAGATTTTTATGGGGGGAAACTCAGTACAATGATACTGACGTTTATGGAGTGGAGTGATTTCATGAGAACAGGAAATGAAGAACTTACCTTATTAATTATTATTTTTTAAAGATTTTATTTATTTGAGAGAGAGAGAATGAGAGACAGCATGAGAGGGAAGAGGGCAGAGGGAGAAGCAGACCCCCCGCTGAGCAGGGAGCCCGATGCGGGACTCGATCCCGGGACTCCAGGATGATGACCTGAGCTGAAGGCAGTCGCTTAACCAACTGAGCCACCCAGGCGCCCACCTTATTAATTATTAACACTTACTTTAAAGCTACAATATTTAAAATGATACATCGTTACAGTTACCTAAATGTGTCAGTGGAAAAAATAGAAAATCCTGAAATACACCCAAGTGCACATGATCATTAAATATATGATGAAGATAAAAGTAGTATTTGAAGTCAGTGGAGGAAGAATGAATGGGTCCTTTGATAAGTTGTCTTGAGAGAACTGCTTCAGCATCGTCAAAATCAATAATGCCTCTGTTTGCCAAAACTCAATGGAATTAAGAGTAAAAATTTTCACATGAAAAAATTAAATCATTCCTGGGATGCATTCAACTGAATGCATATAAATACATACATGCATATAAATATACATATATACATATAAATACATATATATATGTATGTATGTATGTGGAGGAGAAAATAGGGATGGAAAGGTGGATGAGTTTGTGCTGATTAAGATTTCTGTATGTATTCTCTATGTGCACCAGAAATCCCCTTCCCTGCCCTATCCCCAGGACATGCTCCAAAAACAAATGGAAGAAAACATGATAAATATAAAAAATATTTTTGACATTTTCTAAGGGGCTCCTAAAACTGTTAAGACAAAAAACAATAGACAAATAAATTGACAGTAAAAGTTGAAAGTCTTGGAAAAATTTATGTCCTATGAATAGTAAATCCCCTTCTGAGGTTTACCTTCAGGTATTGATTGTGCATGTTTGTAAATAAACATGCATTGGGATGTTTTTCGAAGAGTTCTCTAGGAAAGCCTAAAGAGAACAAAAGAAAAAGAAGAAAAGAGTGAGATGGAGAGAGAGAGAAGGGAAGGAAGGACCTTATCTATCCAGCGATATAGGAAGTGGGTTAAAGAAATTATGTCATACTGAGAGAGTTGATGGCTGGTCAGCAATTAAAAGTATTCTGGAAAGAGATTCACAATTATATGTATAGGAATGTTCTTTGATGAAAAGAATGTATTTATGTAAATACATACAACAGATGTGTTCATCAAGATACCTGGAAGCTTGTCCACCAAAATGTTAGTTTAACATTGGTTGTCTCTGGGTTAGTGGGTTACAGCTGACTTTTCTCAGTTTTGCATACTTTTCTCCTCCCTTCCCACCCTCCCTCCTTCCCCCTCTCCTTCCTTCCTCCTTCCTTCCTTCCCTCCTCCATCCCTTTCTTACTATTGCCAGGTTTTAGTTTTGAAATTAAAAAATAACTATTTGAAAAATGTTATTCTGAGAACGCCTGGCTTCATACAGTGAGCCCAGCATGTCAGGCTGGGCCGTGAATAGCTGGCCCATCCTCTCCCGTGTCACACCTGCCTCATTCCAGCTCCTGGTCACCAGCTCCGGGAGGACGTCCCGACCACCCAGGCCATTCCTGCTTCTTCCTGCTCTGAGCTTCTGAGCTTTAAGTGATTCCCCACCTCATCTGTGCCCTTTAAATGTCGCACACGCATTGTCCGGTGTCCACAAAGAAACCATCAGCTCCCTGAGGGCAGGGGTTGGGCCTTGGAATTCTGTGTCCCCCTCGGCTCCGGGCTTTCAGGGAGGTGGGCTGGGCCTGACTCCTCTGGAAGGAAGGGAGTACCAAAGGGAAAAACCAAAAGCCGTGGGCCCGGGGGGTCAGCGAGGGCATCCTCTGGCTGGGGGCGCTGGGACAGACACGGCGAGCCCAGCCCCTGGGAGCGGGGCCGAGCCCGCCTTGTGGGGAGGAAGGCGGGGACCTGCTGTTCATGACCTCTCCGCTCCCTGCTCCTCCAAGGATAATGTGTCATGTTAACCCGTACTTTTTGTCTCCATATGATGTGGACAGGTTCTAACGTTCCCAAGGACCAGCCCTGCTGTCGTGGTCTCTATGATTTTGAGCCAGAAAACCAAGGAGAACTAGGATTTAAAGAAGGGGACATCATTACATTAACCAATCAAATAGATGAAAACTGGTATGAAGGGTTGCTACACGGGGAATCTGGATTCTTCCCCATTAATTATGTTGAAGTGATCGTGCCTTTACCTCAGTAAATGTGTAACTCACACTTTGGACATACTTTCATAACTGAAATGAATTCACACCAGTGTTCTCTCAGTGTGTCTGTGACATCCTTGTTCTTGGACCAACTTAATGACTTTTGTTTGTGCTTTCTCTTTGTAATGTATTTTGTATCTGTTTCATTTGTATAAATGATTTTCCCGTCTTAGCTACATGAAACTATAGTTTTCTTTTTTTTTTGCTTATTGTCCTAAAAGTCATCGGTCAAATAAATGAATGTGCTTCTTGTTGCTAAAAATAAATTGCAGTTATGTCCATGAATTGCCCGTTTATATCCCTCAGCTGCAACGGAATGCAAAATCTGAAACTTAAGAAATGCTAAATATTTTGTTTCCTGACATTACTGATGTCATCTGGTCTTTCCTTATGTTTTAGCTGACTGTGAATCGCCCAATAAATATGACACACCGTACCATGTTGGCGAAAAGCCTTGGTTATTCTTAATGTTGAGTGGACTTCTAAGCGCCAGTGTGGATGCGTGGATGCTTCTTCCTGAGTCAGCAGGTCTGAGAGTGGGCCTTCACTGTCCCCCGATTCGAACACAGCACGCCCTCCTTCCAAGTCAGGGATAGAAGACTCTTCCATGCACTGCCAGGTTTATTTAAAGAGAGCGTAACACAACCTTCTGCTGCTGCCCAATGTTGGGTAGGTATTTCACGCAGGTCCTGTTGGCATGCTCAGGAGGGAGCAGGATCAGGAGTCAGGTTGAGTGCACGGTAACGAGACCGCTTGGGTTCAGAGAGCCAGCCCCTGGCCTCGCTCAGAGTATGCACTCATCGTGCACTTGGATCCAGGGGTGCCACAGCCCTCACAGGGGCGGGTATCCTCATCGGACGGCTTGCCCAGGATCCAAGAGCCGGTGGTGTGAGAGGCAGAGTTTGAACCGCACCCCACTGCCCACTGAGGTGCCCACTGAGGTCACCCGGCTGGACCTTGCTTTTCACTGACATTAGTAACAAATGCCCAGCGGCCAGGTTGGTTTAAGGTGACCAAAACCAGACTTCTCAGTCTTCTGGGTCCTTGGTACATCAGTAAAATCACAACAACATCCTGGACATTTTTCCTCCTTTCTTTTCCCACCAGCTCCCTTCCCCGACATCTTCTCTAAAGCAGTTGTATATATAGCGTCCATAATAAAATAATAATAATGACTAACACTTATTGAGTGCTTACTGCGTGCCAGGTGCTACTGTAAGCATTTAAATGAATAAACTCAATCCTCATAACAACCCATTTTGCAGATAAGAGAACTGAGATGCAGCAAGGCTGAGTAATCTGTCCACAGTCACATGGTCACGAAATGCCAGAGCTGGGCTCCTGACCTAGGTAGTCTCCCTCCCATGTCTGTGTTCACCTCTCTCCCACGCTACCTCCCATCCTATGTGTTTGCCCCCACATACTCACAAAGTAGCTTTTTATACCCCATCAGCTTTCCGTCTCCAGCTGCCATATTTGAAATTTATCGAAGAGAAGTCCAGAGCCATTCTTAATGCCTGTAATATGCTTCCATATCTTGTTTGGGAAATAAACTAATTGCAGTTAACTGAGTTAATAAACAGTACTTGAAGTAACTGCAGCTAACTGTAACTGCAGTTATAGATGGGGGGGGCGGTCTTGTGAGGTTTCAGTAAATGGCTCCCCTCTTTCCCTTGTAAGTTCGAAATAAACTGACATTAGTCAAGGGTTAAAACAGGTAAGAGCCAGTATGTAACCTGCATCATAAAAGGCTGTATCAGAATATGTAGCTTAGGATGAGAGCAGAAGCATCTGCTAACAGAGCCCCAAAGGGATCAGACCTACTCACCTAGTCCAGTCTGGGAGGGGTGGACTGTCATCACCCGCTATCTTAGAGGGACAGAGCCTTTAACCATGGCTGCCAACGGTCAAGAATGCACATTCCCTGCATGCAGGCCAGCTTCCAAGGAGGGGCTATGGTACTTGGGCCCGGTTCTAACCCAGACTCACAAGCACGGTAACTCAACTAGCTAGGATTATTTGGAGAAAATCGCTCCTCATAGAAACTGGGAGAATGGGGAAAAGGTATTTCTATCTGGGGAATGAAGATGAGCATAGTTCAAAGAAGACTCACGTTATCAGAAGGCCAGTCAGACCTATATAAAAGGGAAAATGGAGTATTTATAAGAAATACCCTTTATAACAGTTTTTAAAATGAGTTTATAACCATACAATGAGGCAAGGAAAAAAAATGGCCTAAAGATTGAAAAGCAAGAAATAAAACTGTCTTTTTCTGCAGAAAACAAGATTGAATATGTAAAAAATTCTTAATCTACAAAAAAATGTAGAACAATACATATATATTTATATGTTAACATATATAGTAGTATGTATAATAATATGTATACTGCAAATTTATTAAGATCATGAGATAGCATACAAAAATCAATATGTTTTCATATACTGGAAGCAATTATTAAATGTTAGATTTAATAATAAAAAATGTCATTTATAAGAGCAGCAGAAAGTACAAAATACTTAGAAAGTATTTGAACAAAAGATATGCAAAACCTTGACACTGAGAACTACACAACTTTGCATATAAAAATCGAAGAGCTAATAAATGGACAGAGATAGTAATATTGTTAAAATGTCTGTTCTCAGGGAACCTGGGTGGCTTGGTCGGTTAAGCATCTGACTCTGGGTTTCAGCTCAGGTCATGATCTCAGGGTCATGGGTTTGAGCCCCACATCAGGTTCTGTGCTGGGCATGGAGTCTGGGATTCTCTCTCTCCCTCTCTCTCTGCCCCTCCGCTTCTCACGCTCTCTCTCTCTCTCAAATAAATAAATCTTAAAAAAAAGAAGAAGAAGACATAGGAAAATGTCTTCATAACCTGAAAGTGGGCATAAATTCCTAGGACAGAAAAAAGCACTAACCCCCACAAACAAAACTGATAAATTAGACTTCATTAAAATAAAAAATTTCTGGGGTGCCTGGGTGGCTCAATCAGTTAAATGTCTGACTCTTGATCTTGGCTCTGGTCTTAATCTCATGGTCATGAGTTCAAGCCCTGCCTTGGGCTCCACACCGGGCATGGAGCCTACTTAAAAAAAAAATTTAAAAATTTCTGCTCATCTAAGAACACCATTTAAAAAAGTAATAAAAAGACAAACCACAGATGAAAGTATTCACAATACATCTCTGGAAGAAAATAGTCAAAATACATATTATCTCTGACTATAGACTTATATTCAGACTATGTAAAGAATTCTCACAAGTCAATAATAAGCAGTTAAAAATGGCCCAAAGAACACCAGTCAGAATGGCTAAAATTAACAAGTCAGGAAATGACAGATGTTGGCGGGGATGTGGAGAAAGGGGAACCCTCCTACACTGTTGGTGGGACTGCAAGCTGGTGCAGCCACTCTGGAAAACAGTATGGAGGTTCCTCAAAAAGTTGAAAAAAGAGCTACCATATGACCCAGCAATTGCACTACTGGGTATTTACCCCAAAGATACAAATGTAGGGATCCAAAGGGGTACCTGCACTGCAATGTTTATAGCAGCAATGTCCACAATAGCCAAACTGTGGAAAGAGCCCAGATGTCCATCGACAGATGAATGGATAAAGAAGAAGTGGTATATATATACAATGGAATATTATGCAGCCATCAAAAGGAATGAGATCTTGCCATTTGCAATGACGTGGATGGAACTGGAGGGTATTATGCTGAGTGAAATAAGTCAATCAGAGAAAGACATGTATCATATGATCTCACTGATATGAGGAATTCTTAATTGTAGGAAACAAACTGAGGGTTGCTGGAGTGGGAGGTGGGGTGGGAGGGATGGGGTGACTGAGTGATAGACACTGGGGAGGGTATGTGCTCTGGTAAGCGCTGTGAATTGTGCAAGACTGTTGAATCTCAGATCCGTACCTCTGAAACATATAATGCAATATATGTTAAGAAAAAAAAAAAGAAGAAGAAGAAGGTAGCGGGAGGGGAAGAATAAAGCGGGGGAAATCGGAGGGGTAGACGAACCATGAGAGACGATGGACTCTGAAAAACAAACTGAGGGTTCTAGAGGGGAGGGGTGTGGGAGGATGGGTTAGCCTGGTGGTGGGTATTGAGGAGGGCACGTTCTGCATGGAGCACTGGGTGTTGTGCACAAACAATGAATCATGGAACACTTCATCTAAAACTAATGATGTAATGTATGGGGATTAACATAAGAATAAAAAAAAATGGCCCAAAGATTTGAAGAGACACTTCACAAAAGAGGGCATATAAGTACCCAATAAGCACATGAAAAGGTACTCAACATCATTAGTCATTATCAGGGACTGGCCCTTGGCTGGTACCAAAGAGACTTAGAATTATAGTGTACTGAATAAGGTATATTCTCAGAGACATTAGCAAATGTGGGGTCTAGGGCTAAGACATTTACAACCTAATTTGCAGCAAATAGGTTCTAGTGATCATTACTGAAAAAGAAACAGTAGTTTAGGGCGCCTGGGTGGCTCAGTTGGTTAAGCGACTGCCTTCGGCTCAGGTCATGATCCTGGAGTCCCGGGATCGAGTCCCGCATCGGGCTCCCTGCTCGGCGGGGAGTCTGCTTCTCCCTCTGACCCTCCTCCCTCTCATGCTCTCTGTATCTCATTCTCTCTGTCTCAAATTAATAAATAAAAAATAAAATCTTAAAAAAAAAAAGAAAAGAAAAAAGAAACAGTAGTTTAGAGCTGCATACCTACAGGAAAATAGGCAATGGGCGTGGACGGTTGTGTCCCGAGGCTTCTAAATATCTGCCCAAGGTTACAGCATCCATAGACATAAGAACGAAGCCATCAAAGATACGCTGAGTGATAGAGTAGTCCAGAATATTGAAATCCACATCATTGGAGCAAGATCAGAAATTGATTAGACATATATTTAGGATGTTAAGAGAGGTGGGGTTGAAGGGAAATGGGGGGAAAAGGCACAACTGGATTAGTTTACAGTGTCCTGCATGGAAGTTCACTTCTGCTCGAGAAGGAGGATGGTAGGTCAGGATGGGTCCAAGGTAAGTGGATTAGGGCTCCAGGGACGTCTTGTGAATTTGAGAGCGCCAGCTTGGCCTCAGTCCCATGTGTTCATGAAAACACTGGGTCTGAGCTGAGGGACACCAGTTGCCGTGGGCGTCACTGCCAATGGCCGGACGCCAGCTTTGACCTCACCTCATGTTGGATATACCTTTGATCTCTCAAAAAACCCTGTAATACACTGTTGGCCTAACCAAAACGTCCTGGAGAGAGCAAATGCCTGGGTATTTGCCTCTTGTCATTCCTTGGTCTATAGGAAAAGTCCGTTCTGCTATAGAAGGGTAGGCACTTAGGAATCAGTGCTTGATTTAAGGAGCTGATTACTGGTGTCTGGCCCTGCCACATATCCCCCCAGCTGCCTCCAGGGGGCAGTCTTACGGGGGCAGGTCAGTGGCAACCACTTCGTCTGAAGAATTCTTTTTCTCAGATCCTCCATAGATTTCTTTGAAACAACCGCAGAATCCTATAAGCCAGACAGTATTATGGTTCCATCACGTTAAGTGTCCGTGTTGCAGGCAAACAACAGTTCGTAGCTCACCTGGTTAGCAGGGCAACTCAGCTCGACTGGAAGGGATGTAGAACGTGATATACTGAGTGAAATTCAAAATTTGGTGGGAATGTTGGGTTTTTAGGAAATGTGGCAGGTAAAACATAGAAGGACAAGGTCAGGAGTAGATGCTGATCTCAGACCCTGGAAATCAGCCCAGGAGGCAGACCTGGCTCCCTGTGCATCTGCATTTCTCGAGGGAGACGAGGAACTGGCCGTGATTGCCGTCGTAGACGCTGACTATGTATTCAGGGAACAGCCCAGGTTTTGTGAGGGGAACTCGATAACATTTTCAGAACCACCGAGGGGCCTGGGGTGAGTCACCAGCAGCTCTTTTGCTTAGCATCAGGACCAGAGCACAATATAGTCATTTCCTCCTGGGAATTTGGTAATGGAAGAAATTTCACATCCAGATTTGGGGCATATTTATGTTAGCATATTATTGTTAGAGTATCTTAATGTCTTTTGGTCTCAGTTGTACAATCTCTGATCAGCTATGTCAGACAACACGGTGAGACATAATTTCAGGTGGGATAGAGAATACAGGATATAGAGTTTAGGTCTTGGTGGTGAGAGTGGGTAGAATAATGGTCACCAGAAAATATGTCCTAGTCTTAACCCCCCAGAACCTGAGAATGTGACCTCACTTGGAAATAGGGTCTTTATAGATGCAATTAAGTTAAGGATCTTAAGATCCTGGATTGGGGAGGGGGGGGCCCTAAATCTAGTGATTGGTTCCTTACAGGAAAAAGGAGAGGGACACTTGTCACAAGACAGACACATCGGGGTAGGTCATGCGAAGATCACGCGGAGGCAAAGGCCGAGGTGGGAGGGATGCAGCCCGCAGTCGAGGAAGGCCCGTAGCCACCAGAAGGGGGGAGGAGGCGAGGAAGGATTCTCGCCCAGGGCCATCGGCCGGAGCGCAGACTTGGCAACACCTTGATTTCTGACTTCTGCCCCGAAGACCAGCGAGAGAATACGTTTGTGTAGTTTTAAGCCACCCACTTGTGGTACTTTGTTACAGCAGCCCCGGAAAAGCTAATGGAGTGGCCTTGGAGTTAATTCAATTCTTGCACTGTTTTAACTCACGTCCGAGTCTTCTGGGGGAAAATCTACCCTGTCCATGGGGATATTACAGTAATGGCCTCATGAAGACGGGCAGTGGTGTTCTGAGACGGACTGAGCCCAAGAGGCCAACAGAAGAACCCCCCCGGAATGCCGGGGTCGGGGCTGGTGGCCGATCCTTCTTCTCTGCTTTGATATTTCCTCCACAGAGAAGCAGCTCTGTTAGTGTGACTTTCCTACCCTCTCTACGTCCTCTAGTTCCTGAGCCCTGGGTCCAGAGGGAAGCAGAATCCGAGGGCGAGTTTTTGGGAGAAGGGGCAGGGCAGACATCAGCTACGCCCCTCCCTTCCCCTCCTTGGGAGCAGCTCACCTGCAGAGAGCTCACCTGCAGATGCTCAGCGGCCGCCGGATGGGCTCTGCCCATGCGTTCCCCTCCTGTTGCTCAAGGTTTGGGCAGAGAAACAGGTGCTGTTCATAGGCTCCCTTGCACACTCACACTTACCATATTATTTCTAGTTTTCAGCTAGCTGATGGTTATTCTCCTACCATTCCGTCCTACTATTTCAGTCTACATACTTATCCAGTCGATATGGATGCGTTTATCATTGTGGCACGAAGCCATAGGAACGGTGAGAGATGAGGACACGAGGCTGCCTCCCTCTTGGATCTCCCGGTGCACCTGCAACTCGGGAAATGACCCTTCTCCCGGGCCCTGTGACTCCTGAGATTTCAAAGATTGGAGGGGTTAGTGCTCCCTCAGAACCTTGGCTGGGAAGATGACCCCTCTTGTTTACCTTAAACTGAATACTTTTTAAAACCATGGTCTCTGGTTTACCTAGTCAAGAGGAAGCTAAAGGAGGAGGCTGGTAAGAGGCAGCCAGGAGGCTACTACAGAGGGGAGAACCCTCCCCCGCCCACATGCAGAAGGCCGGCAGATAGCATCCCTAACCTGGCTCCTGGCACTGGGTTGACAACAATCCACTTCTAATCAACTATTGGAAAGAAAACTGGATCGTGTGCTTGTGCCTTGGGGCTCCCCGTCAGCACGGTTTCACATCCAGAAGTGTGTTGGACAACGTGCATCCAGCCTTCTTCAAGCTGTTCTCTCTCTCCCAAAGCCCCGGTCACCCCAGCAACCTCTCCCCTCATCTTCTCATCTCTCAAACTCTGCACACTGCTCTCCTTTGCCCTCCCCTGGATCCTTTCTTCTCTGGGTCACTGCATATAATTTATTAGTAGAAATTCTTCTGATTCTTTCCAAGCCCAGGAGAAGTCTCCCAGCTGACTGAGCAGAAAGAGAATCAGTCCATCTTTTTTTTAAAGATTTTATTTATTTATTTGAGAGAGAGAGCGAGCATGTGACACAGAGAGAGAGTGAGAGAGAGAGAGAGAGAGCGTGTATGAGCAGGGGGGAGGGGCAAAAGGGGAAGCAGATTCCCTGCTGAGCAGGGAGCCGGACTCGATCCCAGGACCCCGGGATCATGACCTGAGCCAAAGGCAGATACTTAACCCACTGAGCCACCCAGGCGCTCCAGAATCAGTCTGTCTTTAAAGGCAGAGGGGTAAAACAATATTGCCAACCTGCATCATTACTTTTTCTTTTGTGCTTGTCACCCCATTTACTTCCAGAGCAGTCTTCCTGCCTTCCCAGCAGAGCTGAAGGAGGACACTGAAGGTGGGCAGCTCTCTTCCCTCGTCATGAGGGCCCTTGTTGGCGGAGCAATGCCTACTGCTGTAGCTCATCGACCCTCCGTGTCTCAGCTGTGGGGATGATTTTCTTCCCCGGTTTCCAGCACTAATGTAGACTTTTATATCATATCCATTTAGTGGTTATGGTTAGGTGGTTTGAGTAAAAAAATTGAGCTCAAACCATCTTCTTGGATCAGAAGTCTCTACCTGACCTGAAATTTCATGTCAATACCAGGGTTTTTGTTTTGTTTTAGTTTTCTTTTCCAATTTCTTTATTTATGCTTTGCAGAACATAGGACATTGTGTTCTCAGTTTTCCTGACTACATGCATGAACTGAGGAACATTTATTTCATGCAGTCTTTTGGTTTCTTTCTTGGTTTTCAAAAACAACAATAAAAATACACTGCTCTGGCACATATTTAATGAAATAGCATTTAGCAGTTTCATGGGGAATGCCAAGTAAGTCCCACTCTTGCTTTGATGGTAAACCAGGGATCCAGGCTAGGATTGAATGTCATACTTGCCTTGGAGGACTCGGGGGCTTCTGGGTATGCCTTTCAGGCTGACGCTCACAACGGAAGAGCAAAAGAACAGAGTTGAGGAAACATGCTTCAAGCCTGAGCCTCTGAGCCATATGAGCAAACGATGAAGACAAAGGCAGAAATCAAAATCAGAAACCAGTATGTTCCTCTTCCTCTTATGTTCTCTGTGTTAGTGAATAACACAGGGTCCATGTCAAAAATCAGGGAGCTAGCCTTGACTCATCTCTCCCTGGTGCCCTACGTTTTAAGTCATTCACCAAGTCGTATCAATCCTCTCTCTCTGACAACTCTCAAATCCATCAATTTCCTCCTATGCCCCTGATGGCTTGTGCCAGGGTATGCCAATAGGACTCTCGCTTGGGTTATTAAACATACAGCAGAGTAATCATTCCAATCTTATCATGCCATGGCTCTGCCAGATATTATTCTAAGCAAGCCCTTGAGCTTAAAGTCCAAAACCCCACAGCATGGCAGCATCTGTGCCCTTCACAAACTTGACCCCTGCCCACTTTCTGTCCATTGAACTTGAGCAAATGCCATTTTCACTTTGTGCCCCGAATGTATTCGTCTGCATAGACTGGTTTATGCTACAGTAACAAATAACTGAAAAACATCAGAGGTTCAACAGATAAAAGGTAATTGCTTGTAATATATGTTAAGAAAAAAAAAAGAAGAAGAAGAAGGTAGCAGGAGGGGAAGAATGAGGCGGGGGAAATCAGAGGGGTAGACGAACCATGAGAGACGATGGACTCTGAAAAACAAACTGAGGGTTCTAGAGGGGAGGGGGGTGGGAGGATGGGTTAGCCTGGTGGTGGGTATTGAGGAGGGCACATTCTGCATGGAGCACTGGGTGTTATGCACAAACAATGAATCATGGAACACGACATCTAAAACTAATGATGTAATGTAGGGGATTAACATAAGAATAAAAAAAAAAAAAGGTAATTGCTTGTTCATATAAATCCCAGCATAGGTTGGATGACTCTCCAAGCCATCCGTCCATGAATTCATGGGTCAGCAATCCAGGATCCTTTGACTTGTGGCTCACCATGCCAACGCACAGCATCTGTGTTAACTGCCCAAGGGGAAGGAAGGGACTGGAGAAGCCACGGGAGCTTTCCATTGCCTTGACTCGGAGGAGATACACAGCAATTCCACTCTTATTTCATTGGCCAGAATAAGTCACATGGCTCTGCCAGAAAGCTGGGAATTGTAGCCTCCAAGGAGGAGGCATATAAGAAGGGATTTGGCGAATGTGCCACATTTTCTCTGCCACACCAAACATTTGAAAAGCATGTGGTTGTTAAATTGGAACTTTCATCCTTGGGCCTTTGCACGTTTTCCTTTTTGTCTGGAATTCTTACTCCACACCCAAACCTTCTTCATGAATAATTCCTGCCCAGACCTATTTTTGTGGAGGAATGCATGGGAATGCTAGGCTAGAACCTCTTTCTCAGGATTCTGAAAGCTGGAACAGTATTCTAGAAGCTAGCTTTTAACTGGCATCCTTAAAATGAGAGATAAGTTACATCCCTTTAAGTTTGATTTTCAAATCAAATCAAAATGTTTATTTATGTAGATTTTCATATCTCCCTGTGTGATAAAAAGAAGTTATGTTTAGATGGTTGGTTCTAAGTCAATGAGCATCCAATATCTCTAGTTCTGGACCTGATATGATATCCAGCCCATTTCACAGCTGATATGGAAAAGAGAAATGAGATGAACAAGTAACAGATGAACTATTTCTTAATTCTCTCTCTCTTTTTTTTTTTTTTAAGAGAGGGAGAGAGAGCATGAGTGGTGGAGGGGGAGCAGAGGGAGAGGGACAGAGAGAATCTTAAACAGGCTCAACACCCAGCCCAACGTGGGACTTGATCTCACAACCCTGAGATCATGACCTGAGCTGAAATCAAGAGTCAGACGCTTAACCCACTAAGCCACCCAGGCACCCCCTTAATTCTTTATTATTATTATTTTTTTACTTTAATAAAGTTGTCAACACTGTATTATCTATTATTATGTAACAAAGTATCACAAAGCTGGTGGCTAAAACAATACACGTATCTTGCAGCTTCTGTATTTCAGAAATCTAGGCAGGGCTTACCTGGATCCCCTGTTTCAGGGTCTTTCACGAGACTGCAGTTAAAGTGTCGGCCAGGGCTGAGGTCTCATCTGAGGCTTGACTGAGGAAGGATGCACTGCCAAGTTCATGTGGTTGATGGTAGAATTCAGTTTTTTTGATGGTTTTCTCCTGGAGGTCCTTAGCGCCTTGCCACATGGGTCTCTCTATTATTGGCTCCCTTGATCATATCAAACAAGGGAGTCTCCTGGCAGGAGGGAAGTTACAATGTTATATAACATAATAAAAAAGTGCTGTCCCATTGCCTTTGTCAGGTTCTTTGTGTGTGTGTGTAGTTTCATGGTTTTATCAACACAAATATGATGGGCACACAAGTTGTCTATTCATTTTTTTTGCTGCACAGCCTGGCACTGGGCTTGCTGACTCTGATGGCCAGCTGGGCTGCTCTTTCCACAGTGGTTCTGTGGTTCTTGGGGGAGACATTGTGAGCAAACTCTGCACAGTAAGATTTGTTGCACACCAGCAGCACTTCAAGCTCCTTGATGCTGTGGATTAGGAACTTCTGAAAGCCACTGGGAGGCATGTGCTCTGTTTCCTTGTTGCTCCTGTAACCAGTGTTGGGCATCAAGATCTGGCCCTTGAATCTTCTATGTACCCTATTGTCAGTGCCTTTGGGTTTCTGCCAGTTCTGCTTAATTTTGACATATGGATCTGACTGGTGCTGGATGAACTTCTTGGTCCTCTTTTTAATGATCTTGGGCTTCGTCAGAGGACTGAGGTGGCCATGATGCCCAGCAGGAGATGGCTGCCACCTCTGTATGGAGCACCGAGGAAGAGAGACCTTGTCATATTTTATTGCTAGAAGTAAGTCACAGGTCCTGTCCACACTCAAGGGGAGGGGATTACACAGTGGTGTGAATACCAGGAGACAGAATCACTGGGGGGGCCTGTTAGGATATGTCTACTGCAGATACTCTACAATGTTCCCTCAATTCCTTATTAGTCTTAAGATGCACACATAACTCACATGTGTGTTATATGGTCAGATAGGATTTGTTCTAGAGCAAAAAAAAAAAAAAAGTGATGAATTTACTTATTCTTTCCTAGATCTGACCCCCACCCCAGGCATTTTTATTATTCCAAAATGCCTATTTGGGATAGTAGATTGGTTTTCATTGGAGAAAAGTAGAGAAAGAGAGTAGATTTCCGATTTTATTTTAAACAAGAAGATCCTGTGCCTGTATGTAAACATTAGCTATCAACTGAAACATCACTTCTCCTAAGAATCTCTAACACCCCCATTACTGAATTAATTGCCATCCTACCCAGTTCTTTTATAGCTCCCTGTTCTGACACCTCTGGGAACATTTCTCATACCCTATCTCATTTGCTCCTTCAGGGATGGAGTAATATCTTATCATGCCATTGGGTTCCCAGGACCTAGCCCATGCCTGGCACAAAGCAGACTGGCAGTTAATATATATGGCATTTCACTGCATTGAAATGAAGTTTTCTTTGGATCTGAAGCTGACCAGTTGTGGATGGTGGGATCTGAAGGAAATTGGTTCTTCACACTCATTCTAGAACATTTTTGCCTGCGTCTTGGTAAAGAAGGAATAAAAATGCCTAATGAGGGGCACCTGGGTGGCTCAGTTGGCTAAACGTCTGCCTTTGGCTCAGGTCATGATCTCAGGGTCCTGGGATCGAGGCTCGAGTAGAGCTCTCTGCTCAGCAGGGAGTTTGCTTCTCCCTCTCCCTCTGCCCCTGCTTATGTTCCCTCTCTCACTGTCTCTCTCTCTGTCAAATAAATAAATAAGACCTTTAAAAAAATGCCTAATGGGCTATCAAAACCATCCCAAAGTAAGTGTGTTTTGCAAACCTAATACGTAGAAATGTTTTTTGTTGAACTTAACATATGAAAAAAGACTTTTCAAGTATTCCTTAGAGGTGTTTCCAACCCAAATATTGCCAAGCTGGCAGAGTAAGGAACATGTGGGGAAGCTGACTGAACAGGCGGGTCTCATTTTGTGGGGAAGGTAAGTGACATGCAATATGACATAAGGAATAAGCTCTTCTTGACAACTGGAAGAAAACTGTTATCACAATTTGAAACAATAGTGAGTACAAAAAAAAATAGTGTGTACAGAGTACTTTGCACTCGGTTCTTTTTTGTGCAAATTGATCAATCCCAGAATAAAATCTTGGTCTCCTAAAGTTGTCAGAGGTGATGGTCTAGATGCGATTTTTTTTCAGAAAGCTAAGAGTGAAGAGGTAAAGGAACATATCGTGCTTGGTTTTGTTTTCTTTTTCTTAAGTTTAACCCTTTTGTGAGTGAATGTTTTTCTAAAATGTAGCATGTACTTCGATACATCCATAAGCAGAGTCTGATTAACAAATGCATTCATAAATCATCTGGATTCGTGAACATGAACGTGGACACGAACACAGTACTGTGGCATCACATAGTGATTTTCTCAGGCCTTCTGAGGGGAATAAAACTGTCCCAGACTATGGTGGGTTTTTTTTTTTTCCCACTTCTCTTGTGCCTTTTATTGTTCTTCTATAGTGACTTTATGTTGTTAGTATCCCTTTTCTTAGCAGACTTTCTTTTCCTTTCAAATTTAGAACCTCTAATTTACTCTTGAAAGCCAGATGAACAAACACGTTGGAACTATGTGCAAACAAAAGTTTGAGTGGGACCCAAGTGTTTGCTGAGACGTAATATGCTTAAATCTGATGTCAGGTGAATGCTCAGAGGCCTTTTCTGTTCAGGTTGGGGTTAGAGCCACAGGGATTGCTGTGGTTGAGTCGTAGATTAGGAAGCTGCTGCTATATTATATGAGCAGAGTATAAAAACAATTTTGGACATTACCCTGGAAGGATCTATTGCCCGCAATGTAGCAGGGAAAGCTGATGCCCAGAGAGGTGAAGTGACTTGCCCCAAATCCCCCAATTTGTGGCCAATCCTGGACCTCAGTAGTGGGTTTCCTGATAATAGTTCCAGTGTTCCCCGCTCACCTTGCGCCTCTGAGGGGAAGACAAGGGTTGTCAGGGGCAGAGTGAAATGGTTCAAGGTACTAGCAAATCCATTTGTCCTGGGACATCTGTATTTTGCTCCCGTTCCACAGTAGAGTCTATCTGGACTTGTGTGTGTGTGTGAGTGTGTGTGTGTGTGTGATTATCAGAGCATAAGATCACACAAAACCAAGTCAGGTCAGTACCTTCCTAGTCCTACAGGCCATGTGGGAACCAGCCTTGGTTTGAGTCATGGAAAGTCACCAGATCCCAGCTCTGTTCGTTTCCAACACTTTAGGGGACTCTAGCCCTCCTTATCCCACCCCTAAAGATTTGAAGCTTTCCAGAAAAGTCTGTCCAACCCCACCCTCCCGACAGAGATTCTGATTGGCTCAGAGCTCCGGAGCTGCAGCAATCCTAATTCCTAAGCTCCTGCCTTGAAATCATGCCCCTCCGAGAAGTCACCAATCTGGCACCCTCAGGTGCTCTCTGGGGATCTCAGTGCAGGATGAGAGGAGACACCAAGAATGAGGGTGTGCCAAAGCACGGAGCCCCTCACCAGGTAGAACCACCTCCTGTCACCCCTCCTCCCAAGGGCTTTTTTTTTTTTTGCGAGGAGGCAGAAGACTTGAATACATTTTATAAAGCAAATTTCTGTTCCAAAGAGGGGCCCCACCCTGGACAGGCGGAAAACTATAACCACTAGCTGAGCATGTTTCTCATATGGGGCTAAGGAGACCTGAAAAATCATGTGCAGTCGATGCTGTCAGTGTGGAAGCTCTGTCCGGATCCCCAATATTGGCAGGTGCACCCGTCCCCCGGCTGAAGAGAGCACGGCTGCCAAGGGCTCACGCCTGAGAGCTTCTCTGGAGCGCTGTCTTTGGTTTATGGGAGCTGCCTGGGAGGTCGCGCCACCACCCAACTCTAGGGGAGGCGAGGACTGACTGGCACGTGGATACCACAACCCAGGCCTGTTGCCTTAAGACTGGGCAAGTCTGTGGTGAAGCTCCCACTCCAGGGACCCTAAGGATCAAGCAAAGGCGAGACTGCACCTGGGCCCCAGGCTTGCTCTGCTCTCCCCCCTTTCCTGTCCTGCTCTCTACTCCCTTTCATTTTTTTCCTGTAAGAGCACGCTCCTGACAACCCCACAGCCCTCAGACACGGTGCTCACCTAGCAGTCCCCGCCTCTTATCTCCTGGTGGCTTTGGCTGACAGCCTATGATTGGTGCCTATTATAGTCAACGGCAACTTCTGTAGCATTTGCTCCCAAATACTTTTCTCCAAGCCTCCAATGTCGTCTTCCTGGGTGTGTTTCTCAAACCCATCTCAGAAGTCCTGCAAGCTGAAAGAACAATTCTGTATCAAGAACAAATTCGGCTGATGCCCAGGAGGGATGTCCTCTCTCTCTCTTAGGGTAAAATGCACTTACTCCCACACCAGCATCATTGATAGTAACTTCCCCCGTGCATGCATCTCACACAAATGTTGCATTGTTGTGCTTGTCCGCCTATCTGGCCGGGGTTAGTAGGCTATGCTGGGAGTAGAGGTGGGGATCCCCGAGGATTCCCTTCTTCCAGGGAAGAAGCAGATCCTGTGACTGGTAATGGAAACCGGAACTCAGGAAGATGGATCCTCGGGAGGAAGCGGAATTCGGTTTCTTAGACCACTCAGGATTGATGATGTTGCCCTTGTCCTCAGGCGGTGGGGATTCTCTTGGGGGGGAGATGGATTGGGTGGGCATCTCTGCACCCAGTGGCCCAATCCAACAGACTGGCTTTTGGGGGGTTCATTCTCTTCTCTTCTTCCCACACCCCAATCTTCTCCCATTTCTTTGGCAATGTCTTGTTTAAACATTTTGGCCAGATCTGAGTGGAGGGGGTGCACGGCGGAGGGGAGCGTGGGTGCGTGACTGAGGGAAGGTTTTGGATCTACACTTGGGCAGAGTGGTGAAGCAGAGTCCTAATGGGGGTAGTTAGGCGGGAATCTGGGGACAGGGCCTGTGAGGTCCCACCAGTCCTCCCTAGGTGGAGTCTGCCCTTCATGGCTCTTTGTCACCCTAACTCACAGTGCTGCAGTCACAAACAGGATGGCTTGATCTGCTGGAGGAACAGGAAGGCGGAACTGCACTCAGGGAGCTGGGAATGTTTGCTCTTCTCTTTTTCACTCCTGACCACTGTTTCTTGAGGGGCAGGCCTGGTCGGAGATGTAGCCTGTGGAAGAGAGAGGTTCAGCCTGGCCTCCACACTTGATGTGGGGCTCTCCCTGGAGGCTGGCTCTGGAATCAAGAGTGCCCAGGGGAAAATGGGGCAGGAAGTCCTGCGGGGGCATTAATACCTGGAGCAGAGCGACTCCAGTGTTCCCAGCATACCTTCTGCTCCGGAGGCCTTCTTGGTGCTTTCCTGAACTGCGGGCGCGGGCAGCTCAGCTCACCCCAGCTGCACGGGGCATAATATCTCTTTGAATTCTCCATTTCATCTTGAATATTCATGTGCTTCTTGCAATAGACTCCATGAAACATCAGGGCTGGTGTTTTAGAATATGAATGACGTGAGAACTGGCACATTCTAGTTGCAAAGAACATGCGATTCAACCTTTCTACATCAGTCTCCTCATTTGTAAAATGGAATAAAAACAATGCCTCCCCCATAGGCTGGTGCGATGACTGAGCTAATTCGTGTGAAGTGCCTGGAACAGTGCCTGGTGCACCATGGATGTTCTGAAATGTTGTTGTTATCCCCCTACTGTTACCCTGATATGAGAAGCACCTACGGTCGGTCCTCATTACTTGCAGCTTCCATGTTTGTGAATTCACCTCCCTGCAAAGATTTATTTGGAATTCGCAAATCAATACTCGCAGTTCATGGTCAGTTGGCAAAGGGGAGGAAATTGTGGACTGCCTGCTCCTCACATTCCCAGCGAAGGTGGAACAGGGAGGCACTCCTTTGCCTTCTGGCGTCAGCTTTCACACTGTAAGCAAGTTGTCCTTTTAGGGTCTATGCAGTACCACTTTCTACCTTTTTGTCTTCTTTGTTGGTGATTTCGCGGTTTAACAGGGCCCCGGAGAACAGTGCTGGAGTGCTTGCAATCATATCCTCGGCCGGATATGGTGCGTTCGGGCAGGAGTTGTACTGCTGGTGGCCGTGGGTGGGTTCAACGTCCATGAAGCGATAATGTATGTTTTAATGAGAAGCACAGATAAAATGAAGTTGTGTCTTGATTGGTTGACGGATGTGACCGGGGGCCGGCAGGGACCTAACTCTGTATTTCAGAGGCTCAGTACTCACAACCTCATTGTTCCCTTGACTTTGTAAGAACGTTAACTACGGAGAACTGTAGGTAGGTGCATTCTTTGTGGTTCTGCCCAGAGCTCCTGACCCTGGACTGAGTAGTCTCCCCCTGCATCCTGCTCTTTGCCTCCTGCACACTGCGTATCCTCTGCTCATTTTTACCATGAGATTCCAGCCCTTTCACATGGAGTGGGGAGACAGTCTGGAGATCCTCCTCTTGGCCAGAGGAGTCCCCAGGGCCAGGAAGGTAAGACGAGGGAGGAGGGCGAGCTCCTCTGCTCTACCACCACCTGAATGTACCAACTACAGAACAGGCAGGAGAGCAACCTCGGGGATGAACAGCAGAGGAACTTTAGAGAGAAGAGCAGACGGGCTTCATCCGGGCTTTGCAACTCACTGTGCGCAAGGTATTTATCCCCTGGGCCTCAGCTTCCTCACTGCGAAATGGGAATAATGATCCTAACCAACGCCATCGGGCGTTGTGAAGATTAGCTGGCACACACCGGCACCCCAGGAAATGATGCCCGTGGTCGTACTTCGGTGGGGGCATAAGGCGGGGGCAGCCTTTCTGAGCAATTCCCTGGCCCCCGCCTTTATACCTCTGAGATGAGGCCCCAGCCAGGGACAAACATCGCGTCTTAATTCTCTTCCCTTCCCGAAGTCCCCAGGAAAGTCGTCCCTGTGCCCGGCCTTGCCACCCCTTCACCCTTCACCCCGGGCCCGGCACGCCATTGTTTGCGCAGCTCAAACAAGCCCAGCTCCCACGGAGGGGCTGCCGGTGCCCGGCCTGGAGGTGCCCCTGCGCTCCACTCGGGTCCGGACGGGCCGGGGCGCCCGGGGCCCCCGCCGCGGGGCCGCTGCGCCGGCCCGGGGGGCGGCGGCTGGAGGCTCGGGGCGGCGGGGGGCGGCGGCAGCCCTCCTCCCGGCTCCGACCGAGGCGGGGCGCCCCGGGCTGGCTCGCGAGGC